>NW_016157282.1:277249-356089 GCF_001687245.7 Rhagoletis zephyria
ATTTATTTTTTTTTATTTATTTTTTTTTATTTATTTTATTTTTATTTTTTTTTTTATTTTATTTTTATTTTTTTTTTATTTTATTTTTTTTATTTTTTTTTTTATTTTATTTTTTTTATTTTTTTTTTATTTTTTTTATTTTATTTTTTTTATTATTATTTTTATTTAATTTTTTTTATTATTATTTTTTTTTTATTTATATCTTTCTTATTTTATTTATTTATTTTTTAATTTTTTCGTTCAAATTTCTTTTATATTTTCTTTTTTATTTATTTTTTTTCGTATTTTTTTTTGTAATTATTTTATAAATTTTTTTTTAGTTTCCTTAACCTTTTTATTTTTCATATTTCTAACTTGTGTTGTTCTACATATGCTTTCTACATGTTTTGTAGTTTTTATACTTTTTATCCGTTTTTAAACTCTAATTTTCGTAACTTTTTTTCTATAATTATTTATTCTTTTATTGTACTAACTTTTTACATTTTTTAACTTTTTTTATTTTTATATTTTCTTAACTTCTTTAGTTTTCATATTTTCTTTACGCTTTTAGTTTTTATATTTACTAACTCTCTTAAATTTTATATTCGACTTTTTATTTAATGTATCTTTATTTATTTTTTTAAATAAAATTTTTTCGTTTTCCTAACTTTTCCTATTTTTCAATTTTATTAGCTTTTTAATTTTCCCAACCTTACTTTTCGATTTTCTTAACTTTTTGATTTTTAATTTTCTTAACTTTACTTTTATTTTTTTTTATTTTTTAGTTTTTACATTTTCTATTGCTTTAATATTTTTTACAGGTTTAATATTTTTAATAGTTTTTATATTTTAATATTTTTTAGTTTTTATATTTTTTAGTTTCTAGATATACTTTTTTCATATTTTTATTTCCTAACTTTTTACAATTTTTATAATTTGATTTAATTAATTATAACTTTTAATAATGTATAACTTTTGATAATTTACAACTTTGTGTAATTTATAAATTTTTATAATTTATAGCTTTTTATAATTTATAACATTTTATAATTTTTTATAGTTTCTATACTTTTTTCAGTTTTATTTTCCTAAATTTTTGAATTTTTTCCTAGCTTTTTAGACTTTCATATTCTGTAAACTTATCATTTTAATATTTTCTTATCATTTTAATTTGTATATTTCCTTAACCTCTCTTTATTCATCTTTTTATTAAAATTTACTAAATTCTTTTATTTATTTTTTTAACGTTTTTTTTTTAAATAAGTTAAGAAAACTTATTATTTTTTATTATTTTTCAATGTTCTTAGCTTGCTTATTTTTTAATTTTCTTGACCTTTTTATTTTTAAATTTTTCTAACATATGCATGTACTTATTTTAAAATCTTCACAACTTTTCCTTTTAATTTTCTTATATTTCTTTATACTTCTTTAGATATTTTTATACCTTTTTTATATTTTTATTTTTCTAGCGCATTTTATTTTAACTTTTATATTTTTCCCTCATTTTAAATTTTTTTACCTTATGTAATTTTTAAGTTAATTTAACTTTTTAAATTTTTTATTCTTTTTAGTTTAATTTTTTACCTTTTTATTAAAATTTGCATTATTATTTTAACTAATTTTTTTAGTTATGGACTATTTGGTTATATTTTTTATTTTAGTAATTTTTTGGTAGTTTTATTCCTTATCCTAATTTTTAAATTTAAATTTTTATCTTTTAAGATTATTTCATAATTTACTAATTTTTCATTTTTTAATTTCCTAGTTTCTGCAACAGGCAATACTTAAAGTCTATTTCTAGGCGCTAAAACCCGTTATTGGAATAATTGGAAGAATTTTAAGCATCAATAATAATTAGTCATTTTTACCACTGAATCAAATTTTGAAGGAAGGCTAAACGTATTTTCGTGTCTTTTAGGTTCAACGCTAAAGAGTCTAAATTAAAGTTCATTTTGTTATTAGAAATGCAAAGACTTTTAACTAGTTTTCCATCAACGCGTGATAGAAAATCGTTTTGCATACTTTTTCTGCGCTGCCTTGTGTCGAATTAAATGTAATTTTCCTACAATGGCTGGTTGCCTGTCACGTCACTACGAAAATTGCATTTAAAAAATGTATTACGTATACGCAACGTTGGCCAGGCCACGTAATGCGCAAGGTAGCGCTTTGGCATAAACGTCGACATAATAAAAATAGCAAATATGGGAAAATCCGTAGTTTAAATGCAATTTTAATCAACAAATTATGGGCGAGGAACGGCTGAGTATGCGAGAGAAGAGGTGACAGTAACTCATAGCGTGTGTTGATGATGGTGCTGATAAGGTAAGGCAAGTCTCTCCGCTGCCAAGCCAAGTGGCAAAAGTGAAAAAGTGCCAGCAAAGCGCCATGAAAAGGGTGAGGTTGCCATAAGCTCTCAGTCAGTATTTTAATGGCAGTTAAATGAGTGTGTGTATGTGAAGGAATCTATAAGAGTGCTGGTCAAAGTTTAAGGCAGCGAGGCGACAGGCGCAAAGGATAATCAAGTAAAAAGAAGAAATGGAAATTGTGAGATTGATGGAAGTAGCACAATTGGGCACACACACACACACATGTGAATATACGCAAGTCGATATTAAATGCCAGTGTATTGGGCTGACGGCGACGAGTTCAAACGACGTAGTGCCATAGCGACACGCGCGCACATACACATAAATACATATGTATGTAGGTATGTACGCTTGCTGGCCATCAACCAACCGACCGCAGCACTGCGGAAAAGTGGGCTAGTAGGATTCGTCAGCTGCCATTGTTATTGCTGTCAGTTCCTGCAGTGTCGTTGTAATCATCCAATACATTGAAATTTTCCCCCTTCTCTTCGCACAACTTTTTTTATGAGCGTATGCTGTCACCGCCTAGCTGGCTTCCTGGCAAAACGGTCGGATGGCTGGCTAACTGATAGACTGGTTGGTTGCTGGTGACAATGACACAATTAAAAAAATAACGATTTTCGGCGCTTTTATTTGGAACAACAAAGAGGCAAAAATTGCTGATGAAGCAATTGCCTTTCGTTAGAACTTTGCGCGCGTTGACTAAAGGACAGAAAAATGGAAAAACTGCGTTATGGAAAGAAGTAAGAAAGATAATTTATTCGCTGGAAAAAGCGATTGCAGGATAATAAAATTTATTTTGCTAAGAAAAATTTAGATCCTTTCTAGGAAAATTTTTTGTAAATTATAAGAAAAAACAAAATTTGGAACAATATAAAAACTAAGCAAAAATTGAAAGAGCTAAAAAAACTTATTATTTTATAAACCTTTATTAGAAGTTTTTGAAAACAATCGTTTTTCAATTCAAATTTGCAAAATTAACAAATTGTATAAACCTTTAAAAAATTAAAAGCTTCAAAAGACACTTTGAAAATTTGTTGAAAAAAGCTGACAACTGGGCAATTTTAACAACTGTTAAATGCTTTTTTCAAAACTTTTTTTTTAATTTACAATAAAAATTTCATGAAAGTCCTACGTCATTTGAGCTTACTTCAATCAGGCCGAAAAAATCTCAGCTGAGGGAACCGACAGATGAAAGAAAAATCCGATTTCAGAGAAATAGCAGAGCAGGCTTTCGTGAAATATAGAGAGAGCCACACTGCGCAAGAGCAGAGAGCGTGTTGGCAAAGTAAGGTTAGACAGAAAAATATTAATATTGCTGTAAGTGAAAAAAATTGGAGTGATTTTAGGCAGCTAAATGGCGATAAGCAGAGGAATTTTAATAATTTTGTTATTGCTTAGCGAATTTATGACGGGTAATGGGTAGAAAAATTACAATGCGCTGCCCAGAAACAAGAAGGGCTTAGGTCATGATATAAAAGCCAAGCAATTGCTCAGTTAGAAAAAGTATTCAAACTTGGCTTAAAATACTTTCGAATACATACTAACAAAATTTTGAATCCAAAAAAACTTGCATAGCGATTTTGGCATTCGCTTAAAATGTTTGCTGTCCTGCCCATTTTTCTCGGTTTTTAAATAGTCGAGGATTTTTTTATTTTGCAAAAAACGAAGAAAAATGATTTCCCACATCTTTCTTCCATTTTTCGCTTGTTTTTCGCACTTTAATTTTTTTCCATAATTTTTTGCTTTACTAACTCGAATACAGCAGCGAGCAGCATCTGCCCCGCATACGCCACAACGTCCCGCAGCATGTGGCGCAGGGCGTATGTGCAACTTTTCTAATGTTTTGCACGAAAATTTGTCACCACTTTGCAACTTTTCACACAATTACACACACACACACACCCAACATGCATGCCACATTTATTATCGACACCTGCCAATGCATATATTTTCAAGCACCAATGTGTAGTGAAATGAAATTTCATTTTTTTTCACATTTTTTAAGCTCAAATCAATGGACTTCGTCGCCTCGCTTACTTTTCATCAGCGCCGAGATTTTGGTTGCTAGGCCAACTGCAACTGCATTAATTTATTTAACAATTACACATTCGCTCGCCAACATTTACATTTTGAATTTTTCACTTTAATTTAAATTTTTAGCTTTGCGTAAATCCAAAAATTGAAATTCTAATTAGAAGCGCATTTTCGATGCTTCGCAATCAACTTTTCGCCGTTTAAGTGAATTTTCGATTTTTCCTTCAGCGCTCCTACTCGTCAACGTTGTCACCGAGCAAAGTGAAAAGCGAAGCACAGGCAGAGCAAATAGAGCAGCGCGTTCACTCCCAATTTCTTCGTTGCGTTTCGCCACGCAGCCGCATAAGGAAAGGCAAGAGAAAAGATGCCAATACGGACTCAAGCGACAAGCGCGCGTGACACAAGCAGTGTGAGCAACGATGAAAGCCAGAAAGAATATGAGCTGCTACTGTGAACGAGTTGTTGGCCGTTGTCCAATGCGTTTGGCGAGAAGCTCCAACGAAAAATGCATAACGAATCCTAGTGGTCGGTCGCCATAGACTATCTGCGACTCGAAAACTCTGGCATACCAAAATCCAGATAGGTGCATGCGCTCAGAGACGCTCACACATACTGCTATCGTACTCACGGAACAGTCATAGCTCAAAAATGAGCGCACATCGCTTAGGATTTTCCCACATTACATAAAAAAAATTTGACAGTTTTTATAAAAATGTCAAAGGCAAAGCGCAAAGGGAGGAAATATTCGATTGCAGTCTTTTAGGCGAAATAACCCATTAATCGCACATTCACATGTTTACGTGTGTGCGTGTATGAAAGTCGTTTTTGTTATTTTATTTTTATAACGGAAAAAATGAATGTAGTCAAGTGAAGTGAGGCGCGTAAGACTGAGCACGCGAATCGATTATTCACACACTCGTACGCACGTACGCACACACAATCGGGCAAGCAATAACCACTAATGCCGTCAGAGATATGTACAAGTTTCTTATGCGGCCTGCTGAATGAACTTACAATTTAAAATCACAAAATTAAAATATATGTACATACATAGTACTACATGGACGTTTTGTATGTGTGTGCAATTTCTGACCAAAAAGCAACCAGACAGCGGAGTTTAGAGTATATGTAGGCGCCTAAAAATAGGCTATAAGCAATCAGTGTTTAATTGGTAGTCATAATGTGGCGTAAAAATTACGTTGACTGAAAGTTGAAAGGGACGTGAAGCAAAAGGACAGGATTACATATTTTATATGTATACGTATTTATATTAAAAATTACAAAGTTTTAAAATTAGCAATAATCATTAAAAAACACTAAATATTACACCGTACGGCAGTCAATTTTACACACGAAAAAATCAATATATTCACAAAACTGGGGGGCCAAATATAGTAAAACTGCATTTTTAGTTTTGCTCTCTGACGTCAGGATTTTTTTTAACGGACGTTTATTAAAAGATTTGGTGCATTGTAGAGTAACAATATGGATAGCAATTAAAAAATGCAAGAAACATTTAAAAGGTTTCAAGGTGTCGCTAAAAATTACCGTTGATTTTTGAGATTTTTTTTGTTTGGCTGAGGGTGTTGCGTACCTTCTTTCATATAAAAAAGATTATGTTGAAGCGTTATATGGAAAAATTTAGTATGGAAAATATACATAAACAAATGATGTCATCAAAACGTCAGCGTGTACTTAATTTTGACGCACACTGTGTGCATACATATATAAAAATGTTAGGTTTGCGTGATACCTTTTAAGCTTACACTCTTGCATCTTCTGATGTGATTTTTTGGAAAAGAAATTAAAAAACTAATTTTATTTACGAAAAAGCACAATTTTTGAAGGTACATATTTTGATATGGGGTTAGGCTCACGTAGATCTTAATATATTTCCTAAAAATTTTGGCGGAAGTTTTAAAATACATATAATAAATTTTATAATTCCGATGTAAAACAACACCGATTTTTTTGTATGGCGAGTGATGCACCCTAATGTACACACATGATAGATATGTATGTAACAAGAAACACATTTGGTCAGCATGACTAATATTCATTTCAGCAATAAATAAATAAAACAAAAACAAAAATCATCAAGACAAACGTAATACAAAAATCAAAAACAAACGGTGTGTCGTCGAGATTTGGCATGGCTAAAAGTGTAGAGGAGAGAGAGAGAGATAGAGAAAGAGCATTATAGTGGCATGCTGGGCAAAAACCAAATTACTTACAAACACCTTGGCGATTTAAATTACTGAAAAATTGCGATTAAGAAGTTAATGAAAAATTGAAACTGGCGATAGAAGAGTTACAAAATAAAGATTTAAACAGAAATGGACTTATTCATAAAAAATAGCTTTAAAAAAGGTTTATTTATAAACTGAAAAATTTATGAAAACGTCATTTTATGAAGCTTTTTAAATCTACTTTATTTTTTATGAATAAGGCCATAAGTCTTTTTATAGATAATTTTGAATAATTTGATTTACGATCGCTAGCAGAGCGCTAAGACCCTCGTCTCCGTTGCATCCACTCAGAAGCGATTTACTTTTCTTTTTATAATGTACACATACAGTCAGCGTCAAAAATATGCACACGCGACGTTTTGATCATTTTATTTATTTGTATTTTCCATACCACATTTTTCTTGTTTTTCATAAAAATAAGCATAAATAGTTCATCCATTTATACAGAGCTCAGGAAAATGCAAGACATACACATCGCGCAGGAACAAAGTCTATTTTATATGAAAGAAAATGCGCAACAATGCGATGAAAACTTCTGGTTATTACTTGCATTTTCCCCCCGAGTTCTGTATGCAATTAAAAACATTAATTCTTGTAATTTTTGCTGTTCAATGAGTTTAAATTTATTATAAAAAAATTAAATAAATAAAATCGTCAAAACGTCAGGGTATGCATTTTTTACGCTGCCTGTATGTATTCAGTATTTTTCATTTCACTGGGGTCTGTTGTCAATCGGAAAAAAATTAATAGGCAACCATGTATTTGCCGATAAAAAATGAGCTGCAACACGAACGTGGAACCACAGGTTTTCTACCTTTTTTTTTGCGCGCAGTGATAAATAGCGTTTTTGTGTTAAAGAGTGTGTATGGTGGGTGAGGTTGGCTACTTGACAGGTGAACAGCCGCCCACCACTCAAATGTGCATGAATAAAATACAAGAAATGTGACGACAGTAAATCACTGGCTAGAGAAAAGGAAACTCGAAAAAAATGAAAATTCCACACCACTAAGAAGCGAACATTTGCATAGAACTAACAGCTGATAGCCAATGTGCAAGATGGAATGTTTTCTAGGATTTTACCACCAAACAATTAGCGCACTGCCGGGCGAATGTGTAATGTAATGCAATGACGTCACTTGCTGTTAGTCCTATAGCTGTTGCTGCGCTTCTTTCTGAATATATTTTTAAGCTGACATTTTGTGCACTTTAGTGTACTAGCTGTTTTAACTAAAGTGCCATTAAGTGCGATTTAATTTAATTGTCATACCACTGTTTGCGCTGTTGCTGAGTGCAAACGCTAAAGTTTTTTTTCTAATTTCTCAGTTTTCTTTTCGTTTTTGTGCAATGACGTCTAACTAGCGATGAAACTTTTAGCGGGTTGCTGCAGCAATAGTATCGCTGAATGTTATTAAGGATAGGTATTCGTGCATCTGACAGTAAGAGCAAAACAGATTTTTTTTTTTACTTTAAAACTTAATTCAAATGTAAGACATGTTAGCTGTGTATTGTATGGTTAGTCTAGGTTGGTGATTGTCGACTTTTCAACGGTTTCGGGTTTTCCTATACTGGTAAGTAATTGCATTGCGTGCGACATGACACATATTTAGGAATTAGTAAATATTTAATCATCCCATAAAACACGTATATATATACATACATACTATGAATATTAGGGTTGTCCAAAATAAGTAAAGTCGGAATTTTAATGCTCTCACCGCACCCCCTAGGATTGTTCTATATCGAAAAAAATATTTTTTATCTTGAAATCGAAAAATATTTAGAGGTCGCTCAAGCGCTCATTGCATTTTCTGGGGGTTTCCATGTATTTTATATTGGGGAAAAACTACTTTTCGTAGAAATGGTATGGAATTATTGGAAATCAATTTTTTCGATCGGTTCTCTGGTTCTCTTCAGAAGACTTCCAATAACAATAACCAAGTGTTTATTTAACAATTTTTTAATACCAAAGATTATTTATTCATACCGCTATTGCATTTTCTGTGGGTTTTGGCGGACCTATAAAATATAGTTACTATGAAACAGAGAAAGAGAGCGAAACAGAGATTTCCGATCGAAAAATACTGATTTTCAAGAATTCTATACCATTTCTATGAAAAATTGTTTTTCCCTATATAAAACACATGGGAAACTTTGAGCGCTTTGAGCGACCTCTAAATATTTTTGGAATCAAAATAAAAAATAGGGATATATTTTTTTCGGTATAGAATAATTCTAGGGGTTGAGCATAAAAATTCCGACTTTACCTTTTCACATGCAGGTTTGGAGCACCCTAATGTATATACAGTTGTCCATGAAATAATAGGAGTGCGATGTTTTGACCAGTTTTGACCATGCTTCTTTTATTTTTCTGTTTTTTTTTTCTAAACACCATATAATTTAATATTGTAAACTTTGTACAAAAAACATGAAAATTCAGCAAAGTTTCTCCAAAATTTCAAACTTTTTAATCAGAATGTTTGGGAAAAATGTTGATAACAACTTTTGTAGCCCATTAAATTTTAGTAAAATGAAGTGAATGTGTTAAGATTGTTGTTTGATTGGCAATGTTTTATGCTGGTGTAGACCGCAGAGATTCAACACAATTAACAGCAGTTGTTTAGTAAGTGAATACATATAATCATGAAGAAAAAAATATTTGCATTAACTGGAGATAAGTCCTATAAATTAATTCATGCAAAAAAAAAAAATATTGTCATAGTTTTTGTTTTTGTTTAGCTACTTTGCTTGAAAAAAATTGGAAACACACTCTAACCAAAATAAATAGATAAAATCAACGGTATTTTTTAACAACCTGAAACTTGCAATTTATTATACTAAAACTGCATACCAATTTGTGTTTTAAAGATTCTGATTAAAAACTTCGATATTTTGGTGAAACTTTGCAGAATTTTTATAATTTTTGTACAAAGTTTAAAAGGTGAATTTAAATCGGGTGTGGTCTAACTTGCTATCTGAGTAATAAAACGTTCCAATAAACTACCAACTAAAATAAAAAATTGTAAAAACGTTGGTACCTTCAAGAGGTTGCTGTTTAATCACTGCAGAATATTAGCTATTAGATAGAAAAGTTCGGCACGGAAACTAGTCCTTTCCATCCGCTCTAGCAGTGTGACTCTGGATATGGTCCATTCAGATCGCATGCCCGTAGAAGAGTCTGAAAGAAGCGATTTGGAAACTATTCCTTTTCAACTGCACAGTGGCTGCGGCTCTGGAAATTACCCTCTTGGACCGCATGTCATTCACGCGATAATTATGGTGCTTAGAATTTCGTCTAGCACCAACAGCATATTTAAAACGTTGTAGAAAAGTGCAACGAACTTGAATTCCTTAAAACTTGTTAATGGGGGGAATGTTTATAGGACTAAAAGTTTGTTCACAAAAACAGGCATCGACATCGAAGACATTTGCAGCGAGCAAAACCTCGTATCTCAGAGCCATCTGCTCTTCAGACTACTTGAGCTTAAAGGAATTTGGGCCGACACTGAGCCGAGTTGGAGCGAATTGTAAGAACATGCTCTTGAAAAATCGACTTCAAACTGCTAGAAAATACCGGTTGTAGGCAGAAATTTTGGCCTTTTCAATTATTTTGTTTTTCTGTAAGCAAGCAACCTTTAACCTTTTTTTTTATTAATCCAAATCAATGCACTCGAGCAGCCTTTAGTCCTCTTGTAAAAGAATGTGGGGTTGAATGTATGCAGAGAAATGAATGACTTGTGGTACAAAAAATAAGTATGAGGACATATCGAAATTCGAAATTTCATAAGTAGGGCTCGGAATCTCATGCAAAAGCGTGTTTTTATTGGGCATCTTCAAATGGAAATGGTTGAGTTATCTTTACGAATCATGAAATTTCCTTTAAAATTACATTTATAAAAATTACTTTTTATTATTTCCCAAATATTCATCTCAATATCTTCTCGAATAGCCAAGCGGCCATTAAGGCACTCTCTTCAACGTTCCCACGACAGTCGGGTCTACGTAACCGGAACGACCCAGATTTATATTTGGCCAAGGACTGTCACTCCAGTAACACTCCCCAAAAACTCTTTGGGGAACTTTTATTCTGCTACAACAACAGCACTATCTTCTACCACTGTTAGATCTCAACTAGTGGAGGACTGTAGGGGCCAGCTACCCTATATCTCTGATCAATACGAAATTACCCAAATATGTATGGGTCGTGGGACATAGGGGACATTTACGGAAACGAGGTAGCAGACGAACTAGCACTGAAAGTGCCCCACGCAAAAATTGCCGAAATTTATCTCTTGAAGGCCAAGTAGATGTGGAACCGTACAGGATAGTACGGGATTACCCGGCAGTTCTGGGTGTCCTACGACCCACTTAAAACCAAAGCTCTCTTAAGAACGATCAAAGAAGATACCTACAAACTTACTGCAGTGTGCACAGGGTACTGCACGGTTGGGGTACATGCCGAAAGGATTGGATTGACCTTCAACAGGTTAGGTTCCTGTGCGACTGTCTAGCCCTAGCAGGGATAATGCTTAAGACACTCGGTTGTACGAGTTGTGGAATCAAAATCGCAAATTTGCTAGTTGCTTGTCACCAGGGTGGCAACCCACTTGAACCAACCAAATATCCGTCTGAACCACTATTAAACTGTTTCTATTTATCAGTTGCAAAACCGCCTAAATCGCCGTTGTGGCAAAAATGAGATTTGGTAACCTTAACTCCAGGCATCGAGATTTATGCATAAAAATCGTTAAATCGTTATTAAAACAAAAGATTTGTAAAATAATAGCCAGAGAAAATACCGCCTATCAAGGCAATGCCTTCAAAGAATAAACCGTTTTTTCGCTCTCCTGTAAAATTTTAGTGCCGTAAGATAGGCGGTTTGCAGTTGCAAGAACGATAGAATACAAGATTGCGCCAATCAAGCTGAGAGCAACTGGCCATGACGTCAATAAATACCAGAATGAGAGAGCAAGACGAACTCGACAAGAAAAAGAGGAAGCATCGAACAAAAGGCAGTATTGCCAAGTTTTGAATTTGAAAAAGCACCAAATTTATATTGGTGTATTTTACGGACTTTATATACATACATAATTTTATTGTAAGGATGCCGATTCAAATTAATAAAAATTAATGTTTCTTGCACGACGGTCGATTTCATCTGGCATGATTGAAGGTGCTGCCACATATTTTGTAGTCGCTTATGTCACTGTGCCATGATTTTGTTAAAATTTTTGTAAACTGGCTTACCACACTTACAATTGCTATAAATTTTGCTTCCAGTTTTTTAAGATTTTCTAATTTGGTGTCTTCAAACTAAAAACAAAAACACCAAAAACGCACCATGCACGAAACTCAAAAATTTTAGCGTTTTGAATACCCACTAAATTTGGTGCGAAAAGCATGAAGTTGGCAACAGTGAATGTAAACAAAAGTATTTAATGACGTCAGCGATTGGGTGGATGCTGTCAAATCGACGAAGAGAGGGTTAGCGGTCCGCGAATGGCGCGACCTTTATTTTCTGGATCGTGTTGCAGTTGGGGGATGGGCAGTGTTGAAAAAACATTGACGATATGTATTTTATTTTGAAGTTAATTGTATTCGTAATTTTCTTGTTAAAATCCATGTGTTATTTATTTTTGTGGTGCAACAAAAAATTAGGAATATATTTTTAACTGCATATTTTACTTGTTTATAGCGCATATTTTTAAACCATATTTTTTACCATTTTTAGACCATATTATATGCGCATATTTTCGATTTTTTATTGCATGAGATTCCGAGCCCTAGTCATAAGAAACAGGAGCACAAAAGCAACCAAGCGAAAACTGACAAATGAGTAAGTATTGTCGCTTCGTCTCGTTTCCACAGCAATGACAGTGGCATTTAATGCAGCGAAGGTAGAAAGAAGTGAATAGAGGAAACACGACTGCATAGCAATGTAGCTGAAGAAAAGAACAAAGAAACTGGGAAAACGGTATGCAGCAAGGGGACACTAGGAAAGCACTTGACGATAGTGCTTATGAGCAAATGAACTGCCTATGGCAAGGTGCAATTAATACAGGGTAAAATTTCACTTTCACATTATCAATCCTGAATTGTAATAAAATACAAAAACAAAGAGTGGATGAATGATAGTTAAATATTCAATTTTGACACGCAAACAATTAAAAAACATACTCTTACTAATATACGACGCAATAGTACACCATTATCAGAGCAGCGAAATCGAGCGCACGAATACACGATTTTTTTTTAGCAGGAATGAGCGGAGCAAGCAACAACTGAAGACGGCAGCGCAGTGTGACCAGGTTAACCTTTGCGAGGCTAGATTTAGCTATTAATTTTATGCCATAGTTTCAGAAATTTATTTCTGAAGGCCCGTCCACATACAACTTTGGCGTTGCGTTTGCGTCGCTTTGACAGCAGCGCGAGTAACGCCCGTGCTTGCTACAATGAACGTTTAACAGAGAGTACTTTGGTCACCAAATTAACACACTAGCGGCAGATAAATCAAAATTTTATATCAATAATTGCATTGAAAACCATATTTATTGTCCGTATTTGATTAAAAAGGAAAATTAAATCGCATAATTTTGATTATTTGGAACAGCTGACGAACGACGCGCGCGAAAAGTTGCGAGTTGGTCTGCGTTGTGTTGGCGTTGGCGTTGCCCAACTTTGGTTATGTGGGGACTTTCATATAAATGCATGTATTATGAATGTCAGCCCTCGAAGCGACGCCAAAGCCAACGCAACGCGAAAGTTATATTTAAACGGGCCTTGACTTCGTGGCTTTTTTCCATTTTTTTTTTTTTTTTAATCTTCATAATAAAATTGGAACCGTAACTATAAGAATAAGCACCTAAGCTGAAATATTACAATAAAAGTGCAAAGTTCTTTGAGAAAATATTCTCTCCGCTTAAAAAAAAACAATACTGAGAATTTTGCTCCAAACGTATTTTTGTAATTCGATTTTTGGAAAATATTCAAATTTTTGCATTTTGCTTATCCTAAACGTTATTTGGCAAAATTTTGAAGTTATGTAGCTGTTATTGGCCTGATACAGGTGTTTTGACAAGAATTATTACGGGCTATTCTGTCTATCTTATCGAAAAATAATGGACAGAGCAAAAAGCAGAGATGAATTAGATATGATAATCAAAACTATAAACTATAACGTATGTAATCGCGAACATCCTGCAAATGGATACGCAATTTAATAAGAAGAGAATCGAGTTTTTAAGGAATGATTATACTGACTTCAATTTTGAAAGCGTATAACTTTTTCTAACCTTTTTTAAAAACGAATTTCGCTTCGCTTTTTGTGATCATGTGGTCACACTGCGGCAGCGACAGGCCATTGGAATATACCAGCGATGAGCAGAGAACAGATGAGAGCAGCGGCAGCCGAGTGGAAATCTAGGAAAATTCTGTATATACAAATGCGGCATATTTTCTGATCAAGTCGCCGACTCCAATATCCAACCAACCTTTGGAGATGATAATATACTGGATGTTTTTGATTTGAAAACTTTGTACAATATTCTTAATAGACTACATAGCTATGAAAAAATTTAGATTAAATAATCACTATTCCCACGTAAATTTACATTTATTTTTTGTCTTTCAACCGCTTTCAACGATAAAGCCACTGAACGCGCACTGCTAATCGCCCCCCTTTTGCTCCACACTTTGCCTAAATGGAAATAGCGCCTACCCAATTGGAGCAGCAGTTGTCAGCAACGAATGAACCGTTTGGGCAAAACTGCTTCAACCAACCAGCCGTAGCGCTCTAATGTAAGCAATTTATATGCAGAATGTATTTTGCACGTTACCAACACGAAAATGTTACACTATATTTGTCTCGCTTCGTAATGGAAGCAGCATGCCAGCAGTCAACGTTGAAGCGTCGACAGAGTCGTTGACGTTGCATAGCAGCATTTGCTCTCATTCGCTCTTTTTTTTTCAATCACTCCCTCTTCCTGGCGTAGGACTCAATTTCAAGGATAGCCTCGTACATTTTTCTACATGACTTCAGCGATTTTCCAATGAAGCTGCATAACCGCTGCGCCTGCCGCAATCACCGCTAAAACCAGCTAAAACTACTGTCGCGCCTGGCTTGAGTTCAGATAGTGGGGGAATTTTTCCATGGACTTTCGCCAAACTTACCACTTATCTTTTGTAGAAAAGCTGCATTTCATATTATAAGTCATACACAACCACAAATATTGTATTTTAAAAAAGACTTCTACCAATCATTGTCCGAAAATTTATGTCAAAAATCAAAAAAAAAAATTGATATCCGAAAATTTAATTTGCACTCACGGAACCGCTGCTTCTGCTGCGATGACGACTACGGCTATTGGCCCGAATGGTGATGTCGTCGCTACTCGTTGTTACACACGTACGCACAGGTACTCAGCACTTGATTCCTTGCCTTTTTCCTTCGATTTTGCTCTCAAGTTTTTTGATTATGCTCGATTGTGATGTTCGTACGCTTTCTTTTTCTTTTACACTATTCTCCAGCCGTTTTACTTGCTTTTTAATGGCACACTATATAATTCACTTATATGTATATATTTTTATATAATGTATTCGAAACTCCGTCAAAAAATTTGCTTTATTTTGTCATATTTAAAAAACCACACCTGACATTCAAAACTCAAATGCACTGGATGAAAAACTGTCGAATGTACGAAAAAACGAAACTACATCAAGACAAAAAATTCCGCATTGGAAAAGAAAAAACTTTTTCCCTTGCTCTTTCTTTTTTTCTCCTTGTCAATTTTTTCCATTTACCAATTACGGTTCTTCTCCGCTTCGTTTGCACGACGTTGAAGATCCACCTCTTGCCGTATTCCAAACGTTTTTAAAGCACAAGTACATAAATACTTTTTGATCACATCGATTAAAACCAATCTACCGATTTAATATAACGCAATTATTAAACGATATGCAGCGAATTTATATATTTTATGCAGAAAATTCAACGCCACACGCCGAGAAACCAAGAAACGACGACTCCTTTTTTCATCAATATGGCGCAGAGAATGCAGTACTGCCAACTTGACAAATGGCAACGTTGCCAACCGGTTGGCAGTTGTTTCACGACTTGCCAACACCGCATAAATATGTGAATAAAATGAATCGGTTCTTTTCGGTAACCTATTAGAGACAAAAATGCAGGCCCCAACCACCTAGGTTCCCTATTATTCCCTTAGAAAAATTGCCAAAAATCACAATTTTCATTTGCCTATATTCGCTTGTTAAATGTAAAATTGTAATATGTTAAATATTCATTTGCACAATACATTTTTATAAACAAGACATTTTTATAAAACACCCAGTAACCAAAATAGACATCACTGGGGCGGCAGCCCCAGGTTTACCACACAGAAAGGGAATTCTAGATATCTCATCCTTTCCCAAGGTTACATCACTGGGGCGGTAGCCCCAGTTAGGTCACACAGAAAGGAGAATTCTACGTAGTAAGGGTTATAATCCCTAAGCGCGGCCGAAGGCAATTTTTGGCCATTTTTCTAAGGGGTCCGTAGGGAACCATATGGGGCCTAGGTGGTCGGAGGTTGAATTTTTGTCAATGACGGTTCATGCCCTCTCCAAAAAGGTCGGTTGGAGGTGCCACGCGCACTCCCCCTTCGCCCACCGCACACTTAACGAACGGCCATAGTGGAAAGTTTCCCCGGCAAAGACAGTGATTCGGTAGTTACACCGACATGACTCCTGGAATGACTCTGAATGATTCAACTGTGTGTAGTCGAAGGCGAGTCAGCACGCACACAAATGACGCGCGAGTCAGACGCACCTTCCACTTTGTGCCCCTAAGACAGGACTAATGCCAGGTTCACATATAAGTAGATTATCCTCATTTTCGAGCTTAACTCCCTAATCTGTAATTAGAAAAAGAAATTAGCCATATAAAATTCGTCCCTTGTTAATCTGTAATTATAAAATAATCTCAGATTTAACCGATAACTTTTCGGTGTCCATCCCAGTATTATCGATTATTTTTGCGAAGAAGAGCAGAAATGGCAAATGTAAAAGTAAACAAAAATGGACGCTAAGAGGTTTGTAAAGGTATTTTTAATAAAATGTTAAGTTAAAATATATTTATATTGCTAGAGATTAGCACAGAGAAGAAGCATAACTTTTCCTAGAGATGTGAGAATAACAAGCTCAAAAAATTTTACGCCTAATAATCTGAGATTTACCTGTGTAAACGGGGTGATTTATAAACGAGCTTTGATTAAGATAATATTTATATGTGAACATACTTTTACGTTAGATCAGCTGATTTCTTTGCCCTACATGTATTTTGTTTTTGCTTCAACACTCATCTAAAGCAAAAAGAAAATACATGTAAACTTTGGGGCGAATTGAGATTTTGACATAACACCCACCCGTAATGGAAGTAACGCAACGGAGTGAACTGTCACTTAATTATCTATTGTATGGGCAATGAATTCAAACGATTATAATGCACTTGAACGCAATGTAGAACGGAAGCATCTAAAATCAATAGATCCTTACGAATTCGCCGCGATTTGTTACGATTTGCCCCGTGCATTATAACCAAGGTATACGAACTTTTACCGTTGTTTAAACAGTGAGTTAGGTATTTGTAAACTATTATTTCTTGCAAATAGCTTACGTATAAACGTAAACATTTTCCTTTCGAAATCGGAGTGTTTTTGCAAGAGACTGTATTGTTGGATCGGAGTTTACTCTGTTTTTACTAATTATTTTTTTAACTAACACACGGCAACTCTACTGCATTTATGGCTAACACCCTTCCCTTTCGTTGATGTACATTAAAAAAATCAAAATATGTAAATATACTTTATTCTTTTAAATAACTAAAATTGTTAGAAAATAGTAAAATTATTTGTTTATACTACAAATTTCATTAAAAAGACCAATTTTGCCTTGTATTAAAAGTAAAGCTTGAATTTCTTGAGAATAAAGATCTCTTCATTATTTTTTATTTTAATGTATTTTAGACAGTAAAAATAAAAAAAAAAAACATTAAATGAAAAATGTATAAGTATTTTAGTTTAAAGATTTGCGGTGTCCAATTTAAAATTATTTATACTAAATATTTAAATGTTTATGTTGAAAATTATTTTGATACATTTTTTTTTAATTTTGGTACGCGTTTTGGTCCACAAAAATTTAGGTGAGTGGCAACCGTGGGTGTCAACTGTCATTTTTCTGCATGGAAAATGGAAAATAGTTCAAAACAATCAAAATGCAATGATAATAGCTGTGTTTTATTTGTCCAGAAATTTAAGCTGTTAGCTTATTTTGTACGGAGGACTTACACAACATAATTATATTGGCTTATGAAAAGCTGTCTTGGCTTGTATATTGAATAAGAGGCATTGCCATTCAGCATCAGAAATTTTCTCCTTCAGCCAATCAGAAAGAGGCAAAAACTTACTTTGACACTATTTGCAGTCAAACAACTATCAAAATTAGGGTTAACCTAGGAAATAAGCTAATTTCGTTTTATTTGACCAAGATTTAGCTATTTGCTTGTGTGCCTAATGTAAATATGTGCAAAGGTGCTTGCTTGCTTTTTCGTTTAATTAATTAATTGGAAATGGGAATTACTGTTACAAGGAATGGGATATTATATGGGACCAAATATCGGTTGGGACCAAATGCAACAGGGTGAAACCAGTGTTTATCACCCTATACTTCCAGTAGTGCATTCCAGTGGAAGTTTTGTGATCTATCCCTGTTCTGACATTCATTCTTGTTTTTGTTTTGCACCATCATTCGCCCCTTTTTTGACATTTCTGCCTCCACTTCCATCTCGTTTTTTTCATTTGACTTTAATCTGCCATTTCGTAAACAAATGTCGAGTTGTCAGTGGATTTCTTATATATATCAACATCATTTGCGATATATATAATTTGATTTCTGTTAGCCGTATTTTGCAATTTTAAAATACATAGCTGGGTGGTACGAATATGCAAAAGTACTTCTGGCCGGTACTGCTGCCCATTCTTTTTCTGGCATACTCGCTGCCGCTGTTCCTGCGCGTCTACGCCACTGCTCCGAACGTAATCGATGAGGAATTCCACCTGCGTCAGGGATTGCATTTTTGCAATAAGCGTTTTGATGTAGTACGTTATAATGAATTACATACTTCTATACATGTGACATTAAACTTGCCTGCCATAATATTTGTAGTGGGATCCAAAAATTACCACATTCCCCGGTCTCTATCTTTTCTCGCTGATTCTGATACCATTGAACGCTTGTACGGAATTGGGCTTACGGTGCATATCGCTAGCAGCCGCAACAGTAAATGTTGTGACGCTATATAAAATACGTCGCCGCTTACTTGGCAGTGCCCACGGGCAGCTCGCTGCGCTGGATGCCATCACTTTGGGTACTTTGCCGCCGCTGTATTTCTTCAGTCATCTATACTATACCGACACACTATCGCTAACAACGGTGCTCTTATTCTACTATTATTGGCACAAGGAGTCGCATTTACAGGCGGCAGTCTTTGGTAAAAGCTACGCACTGTTCCTTATTATAAGTATGGCTTTATGTCGTCCTACTTACAGGTGCGACTAGTGTGCTGGTGCGTCAGACCAATGTGGTCTGGGTGGCTATGTGCTTTGCTATAATGGCACTGGATGTGATGAGCGGCAACTATGCGCGTGTCAAAGGTATTAAAAAGCAGCAGGTCGAGCTGCTTAATCCAAAGGTTTGTGTATTTTCCTTACTGAGACTTTGATTATAAATTGTACGGTGAAGTTTAGGTGATTTGGGACATCCTCACCTCATACAGACTGCTAGGCCGCAGCATTTGGCAAATTTTGCGTAAAGGCTGTTACTACCTCATCATTATACTGCCGTTTGTGTTCTTCGTGTTTCTCAATGGCTCCATTGTCATAGGCGATAAACGCGCACATGAAGCCACCATGCATTTGCCGCAGGTTTGTTAGACAGGCCAAATCTTTTAATATTTAACTATATTTTTTTCTTCATTCATAGATATTCTACTTCAGTCTCTTTGCGGCGTTCTTCGGCGTCTCCAATACAATGCATGAGTGGCAGTCCACCCTGCGTTGGTTGTCGCGCGAAAAACTAATTGTGCTTTTCTTGCTCGGCGTTGGAGTACTCACGGTCAAATGGAATACGCTCGTCCATCCATATTTGTTAGCCGACAATCGTCATTACACCTTTTATATATGGAATCGTTTCTACGGCCGCTATTTGTGGTTCAAGTATGCTATGGTTCCTGTTTATGTATTTGCTTTGGCGCTGCTACACTGTGGCCTGCGGCATATGCGCACCAGCTTTAAATTGATGTTTTGGATTGCAACGCTGCTGGTTTTGTGCTTCCAGCGTTTGCTGGAACCACGTTACTTTATCATTCCTTTCGTCTTGTACCGCTTGCACACACAGCCGCTTGCTAAAAGTCGTTGGGCAGAGTGGCTGGAGCTGGCCAGCTATGTGGGGATCAATGCGCTCACATTTTTTATATTTTTTACCAAAGAAATCACTTGGATGGACTTCAAGGAACCACAGCGCATTATTTGGTAGAGATTAGAGCAACTTAGAAGTTAAATGCGTTAAGAGGGCGAGGCCCCAAATATAAAGGCTATTTAGAAACAGCATTGTATTTTTATTTAATTAAACAAAGTGCTGCTTGAAGTCGCAAAACACTTGCAAGCTAGGCGCCCAGGAAAAAACACAAAACATCTCGGTTTACTTAAATAAAAGACAACATAATATTCGAGGGAATTTAACTTGGAATATTTTATTTTAACGGCTTTGAATGTGGGTTAATATATATGTATATTTATATTTGAACTTGTTGCTAAGCAATAATACCACTAACATTTATTTTTCATAAATATTAGTTTGAAACATACATATTTCAAGTAAGTATACATTGATAAATATTAGTTTGAAATATTCATATTGAAATAATATGCAAGTACTGCATACGCCAAACTTGGTAATACATTATAGTCGCGCCACAACAACGCTCCTATGAATTGGTAAAATATAAGTCATAAGCTTAAAAACTAAAAATAACAAATTCGCCGTGCAAAACAATCATTAACTATTTCGAAGGAAAAACCCGTCGTACCGTATTTCCTCAACACCTTTTCAACTCACTTTACCACCAATATCTAGTAAAATTATAGCTCATTCACTTATGTGCCCACCTGTCCTACACCTGTCCGCTTAATAGGGAATCTGATTCTGATAATACTGTATCATATCGTAGGTGCGCGTGCGGAAGTTCTGATACGAGTTTCTTATAACCGCTAGCATATGCGCCTCAGCTTCCTTATTATTCTTAGTTGCGACAAAGCGCTGCTTCAACAAGTTAATGGTTTGGCCACGGAAGCACGGCAACCCGGTGTCAAGCATAAGTGAGACCAGCGAGACGATGGCATCCTGATAGGGCCGCACTGCGAGAAAAGCTTGCACACACAATTCACAGAACCACTTGAAGGCAGGTGCTTCCATTTTTCCGCCCATAATCATAACCATTTCGTCGGTGAGCTTCATATCGGGCTCGAAGCCGATGTTTCCACCGGGCGAAGATTCAAACATAAAACCGAAATCTGCAGCGTAAGCGTAAGTTGAAAAACCTCAAATCAAGTACCTAAAAACTAACTCACCAATGTGTATGACATGCCCATCTTTGTCGATCATTATATTGCCGTTATGCCTGTCCTTGATCTGCAGCAAGTAACCGACCAAGGAGTATGCCGCCATGGACTTGACAAAGTTTGCGCGCGCCGCCTGGAATTCTCTGGAACTCTCATCGCCGTATTGATGCAGAAAATACTCGTAGAGCCCCGAGTCAGTTTGGCGACCTAGCTGATCGCGCGACTTTGCATTTGGCACGCACTCAATGACGCCGCACTAAAAGTAAGTGCAAATGAAAAAATATTCCTTTCACAGCGTTACTCAAATACTTACGCCCGGTGCTGTGGCTACCACGCGGTATGGAAAGAGGAAAAGCTCTAAGCCTACTTGCTGGAATATATTCTTAAATATTGTTATGACCTGCAGCGCCAGTATATCCTGCCGCACATCGTCGCCCACTTTGAAAATGGCAGCTTGCCATGACTCAACACCTAGCGTCATCTTGGCGTCTTCTTGCGAGTTCTGGCCAGAGGCAAAAATGTTTGTTATTTGTAAAGATTTAGCACAGTATGATGTAAATACTTGCCGGATTATTAGACACTTCCATGGCGCGCGTTTCAAGCTCGGTTATGCCGCAGCGATACACGCGGAACCGCGCCAAGTATGGCGCCTTTGCTGCGCTCTGCATCGGCGTGCCGCTGTTGTAGTCGATGTCTAGTACCATTGCCTCTGGATTAGAGGGTAGATAGCAGCCAGGTTGAACTTGTATGCGCTTCAATGCCGTCAAACAGGCATTCTTCCGCTCGATGCCTTTCGGGAAGGAGCGTATTTCGCCTGAAACAGCCGTAATCTTGCCAAAGAAATCGAATTCGCGCTCATAGAAGCGCTTAGCGGCACCCGAGAAAGAGGATATAATATTCTGTGACAACGCTTCCAAACAGTCATACAAATTCGGATCTTTATGCTGTTGATCTTCGTCCATAAACATGTTCGTTTGCATATTCCAAATGAGTTGATGCGCCACAATTTGCGATCGCTTCGAAATATTTTTGATGAATTCAGCAACATAGCCCATAGTGTCGTGGCGCAAGGCCTGCACCAATTGCGGAATGTATGGCAATACGGACTCGGCTTGGTAGGAGCTCAGCGTCTTGACGGCGTACTGCGCGGTCAGCGGATGCGATGGATATTGCCGCGAGAAGTAAGAGAGCGCTTGTATTGGATTCACAGGCGCCCAGGAGAGTATGTATACTAGGTCGGGGCTTTCGTGCAGCAAATTCTTCGTGTTGCATAGGTACTTGAGTGCCTCTGGTATGTGGCTGACAGCAATGGGGTCAGCGCAAACCAAACGCGAGATTTCCTCTTCAATCGAGTCGGCGCTTTTGATGCGCAGCGGCAGAAAAACGGCCAACGCTGGATTGTAGGCCCAGGCCAGACGGGCGTAGTCGCGCCACAAGTTGGGTTTGGAGGGACGCGCTCGCCACTCATTTACCTGCTCTTCTCCTGTACGGGGAGTTCAGAAGAAGAAACATTTTTTTCATGCCAATGGTTGTCGACTACACTCCAAATCCACTTACCGGGTATTGCCAAATCAGGCAGACTATTTGGATTGTACCATGTGATGAGGAATTCCAGCTCCACAGCCAACAATTCCAAAATCAAATTGCGTTTCTTCATGTAGTCCTTGTCGTAAGAGTCCTTTTGATAAGGTAGTCGTTTCGAGCGATTCGATCGCTTCGATAGCGTCGATGTGGAATGCGGTATTGTGTTGTACCAGCCGCCAGTGCCACCGGTCGACATCGAACGCGCCACATCGCCAGCACTGATGAGCGAAGCCGTCTCCGCATTCTGTCTCACCGAGAGCATTTGTGTCGAAGCTACCGCCGTAATATCGTATTCGCCCATCTCCGAGGTGACTAAATGTTTCTTCTCGCTGCGCATCGTCTGCCAGAATTTCAACAGTATCAAAATGTCATCCAGCAATTGTTCCTTGCTCTGATTTGGGCATGTGGGCGGTCCACAAAAGTAGTCCAATGCATTGCTATAGATACGTTCGCGCAGTATATTACGCGCCAGAGAACGCGGTATTGTATTGCCTTGGAGTAGCGAGAGGCCGCATTGCAGTAGCTTGAAGCGACATCCGACTGTCGACACTTGGCGATTCTGTTTCAAATTCTTAGAGATGGGCAGACAGCGATGCAGCAGCAGACAAAACATTTCCACCTTGTCGCGATTACAATACTTAGCGGTATCCACCATTTCGGAGAGCAGTTGTAACCAGATGATATGTGGCGCAATTTGTATGGGCTTAGAGACCAGCTTGCAGCCCTCGTAGGCGGCAAGTGGTATGGTGGTCTCCACCTCGTCCGAGAAGAGACCCAACCTCTTTTCAAAGGTCGTCTGCCAGGCGCTAACCATTTCCTGGATGAAGCAGAGTTCAAGATCTTGACGCGCTGTCAACACCCACTGCCAGCATTCCACGGCCGTTTCTACGGCATATTCCGTAAAGAGTTCCACTTGAGAGGTGGCTGAGAAAAAAAAGGGTTGTCGGGGGTAGAGAATGAGAAACAAATATTAGAAAAAATCAAGGTCAAAAACGTTTTGAGAAAGTCCTTGTAACTATAATTAGTCTTATAGAAATTTAATGCAAACTAATTATTTATGTTGTTGTTTTTGTTGTTTTAGCAGCATACAAGTTCCCCAAAGAGTTTTTGCCGAGTGTTGCTGGAGTGACAGTCCTTGGCCAAATATAAATCTGGGTGGTTCCGGTTACGTTACAAAAATTATTTATAAACATATTTGCTCTAAATGCTATAGTTATGTTTTATCCAGACAATGAATAGTTTTGAAGCTCATATAATATTTCTTTTCTATTACAACATTTAGTTCATTCCATAAATTTTTATTTCATACATTAACTTTTTTGACTCACCCACTGCATGCAACAGCTTTCGATTCACATCCGAGCATATGATCAAGTAGGCAGTGGCACGCCACAACGCGCCGCGATGACGCGCATCACTCTTCTCTGCGCAGGCATCCCAAACATCCTTTACCAACCGATCGGCCAAGCCGGCCTTATCCTCCTCACTCAGCACCGACAGCAGCCCAGAGATTTCGCCTGCATATTTGCTACGCAGACACAACACTGACACGAAACGTGGTGTGTTGCTGTTCACACAGTTCGGACGCTTGCTGATCGAAGGCAAAGCATTCGGATAAAGACTATTACTGCTCACGACCGAATCAAAGGCTAAAGCCAAGCCGCTGTGGTGTGCCAGCACCGGTGTGGGTATCTGATTTGGGTATTCTTGAAGGTGTGAACGTGTAGAACGCGGCGCCCATTTCATGGCTTCGTTTACAATGCCCTGGCAACGATCAGCAAAGTCCTTGACTCGACTTTCGCGTGCTGGCAATGAATCCATGAGCTGAAGCGTGTAAGGTGTAGAAACAACACGCAGTGTGGGCGTCTCTTCGTTCGGATCGAGCGTTAGCGAGAATGCAAGCAGTTGGAGAATATCCAACATGCACCAGAGTACGCGGCGATTCCACAATAAATGTGGAAATTTATCGACTAACTGTGATAGATACTGATCGGCGACCAGCTGGATTTGCTTGTGTATGTGATTGAAATAGACAAGCAGCAGCATTGCCTGTGATTCTAGCACCTTTTCGCGTATTTCGTCTTGGGCGAAGAGCACATTGCGGAACTTCTCGAATACCTGATCGGCAACGCTGCAAGAGAGAAGAGTTTTAATGTAGCGTTTAATTTTATTGCGTGCATAACTGGTTCGCCACTCACCACTTCACGCACTGCCAGATACCAGATTTGTCCTTTTGAAGCGCATTATCGCATAGATAACTTAATATCGGCTCCAAGCTGGGCTCTTCTGAATTCTCCACGCGCAACGTTTCTAGCCAGTACACACTCAAGAGATATGTGCATTGCGCGAACGTCAGTTTGTTGATCGACGCAGTCACATCGGCTGGGGGATGCTCCAGCAATAACAGTATCTGACTACGCAACTCATTCAAACTCACCGAATCACTCTTGATCGCCGATGTGTAGTTCAATTCGCGCATGTCGGACTTGTGTGTCGTCTGCGAGATGAGTAAGGGTGATTTGGCTGCAATCTGTTGCACTCCTTGATACCAATCGGCTGGCCAGAGGCGAGCATTTGTAAAGCCCATGACCACACAATACACCCAGAAATCCTTGAATAGTTTATGCAAGCGCATACGTGGATTCTTGATCGGCGGTAGGCGACGCACCAACACCGCAATCACCGGTATTAACATACCCAAATTGCCGGCGCTGGAGCTGGCCTTCTGCGCGCCCGGTGCATTGTTGTCATAGGAGCGCTCCCCCTCCAGACCGATCTGCACAAAGAGTTCGAGCAGTTTGCCCAATAATTCGAGCATTTCCGAGTCACCCTGTATATTGGCCGCAATATTACCCAAAGCATTGACCACTGCATCCGACACGTTATTGAATTGCTTACGATGTTCCTGATCCGATGTGTAGGCCAGAGAAGCCGACTGAACGGTGACGCGCGAAAACATTTTCATAATCTCTTCGAAAACATGAGGCTCACACTGCGAGATGATCATGCAGCCGAGTTGATCAACGATAAGCGCATTCTGCTCGGAAGGCACCTTGCAAAAACGTTGAATGAAGAACTGCAAGATGTTCTGTGTGGTCTTCGATGTGTCCTTGAGTGTGACGGCGACGTGACCAAGCATTACTATAATATTGAGACTCACCAATGTCGATTCGCTAAGTCATGGGATAATAAAAGGGATAGTTAAGGAATGAAAGCTAGTTTAGGAACAAACTTGTTTGGTTTTTGGCATACTTAGTCAAGCGATCTACTTACGATTCGTGCTTCTCTGCCGTGAAGAGTCGATTCGAAAGATTGGCCACCAAAGCTGGCACACAATACTGATCCAAGGTGTGCGCGGAACGTAATGCAATGCTCAAATTTTCAATGGCTGCGTCGCGCAATGCCTCGAAGGCCGCCTGCCCCGAGCGCATGCCCGCATGCTTCTGATTCTCGCCATAAATATCAACCGTCGAACGCGATTCGCTATTTTGTACGACGATCTTGAATGGCGCCAGCTTTTCCTTCTCCTTCTTCTGAAGTGCGAGCGTCTGTTGGGAATAAGCATGCAATTTCGCCAATATTGGACTGGGATCGACTAAAAAGTCACGCAAGTACGATATCGACGTGCCAGCGATGTTGGGAAACTTTTGCGCCAGTTTGCCGAGTCCCTCGAGACAAACCATCAGTAACGGCATGTGGTCCAACACAATTTTGTGACTCAGTACTGAGTTAAGCTTTTGCGAAAGTCGACCGCATAACTTGTCGGCCTCTAAAAAGGAAATTTAATACTGTCAATATATTGATGGAAGGCAATATGGAACCGCAAAAGGGAGTAAATAAGAAAAGGAAGTACATATAGTTAGCGCTATAAACTGCATTCAAAAAACAACAACGTGTATTGGACAGACAATGGAATAAGATGAGGCTATCTCTTGATCACTACAGCACTGTCGTGATAATGAAAGGAACGATAATATGCATGTCCAAATTAGTACTTGCATGATTTTTTTTATATATTTTTTCAGTATGAATGTTTTAGCATGCGCAGAACCGCACAAAAAATCGGTTCGAAACAAAACAAAAAATCTTAAAAAATTAACAACCTTTTCTTAATAAAATTTTTAAACCCAACTGCAATGAAGGTACATTGTACTCATCATCAACTGAAAATATAATGAATAATTCAAATTAAATAAAATATTACAAAATAAGTACCCAAAGTATGTAGAATGTAATTACACCAAATTATTGATATGTTGTTTTTTTTTACATTTGTACTAAAATACTTTGCTTTTTTCTTTCTTTGAAAAATTGTTGCCTTTTCCGCGGACTACTTTAAAGAAAGAAGTGTATTTATCGTAAAAGCATGGTTTTAAGAAAAAAGTAAAGTGGTAGTATCTGAATTTATTAATATTCACCTACCCGTTTCATCCCGTATAGCCCAGACCAACAGATCCACACAGGCAGCATTAGCCATTACGTTCACCTTGTATTTATTCACAACTGGTATGCCATTCTCCTCACGTTTCTCCTTCTCCTGATCTTGCTGCTTGTTTGCCAGCTCTGTTTGGCCATTTAAGAACAGACGCTTCACAAATTCTTGAACATCTTTGGTGAACGGTGTAGGCAAGTCAATTTGATGCTGTAGCAGCTCACGTAGCAAAGTCACCAGCACAAGATTGAGTGTCTCTGAGAAGCTTTTATAGCAATAACCCTTGATTTGATGTAAAGCAAAGATATCGCTTGCTTGCTCGTCTAAATGCTCGAGAGTCTCTTTAGTTAGCAATTTTTTGGCCACTGCGAAGATGGTCTGCAAGTGTTGTATAGGGAAAGGTGGCACCGTTAGTGTTTTTTTAGTTTTCGTTGGTGTTTCACAGAGGCGCATGTTAGGAAATTGATTGAAACTAGAGCCGGTCTTGGTGAAAAAGTGTGTACGCGGATCATAGGGTACCGAGAAATATGTATGCAATTGTGGTCGTTGCTTATTCAAGCCGTTTATCATTTGCATTTGACGCATGCGCATCTCGTTCGAGTCTTGGCTCAGACTACCGGACATGGAGCGCGGTACGATAGGTCGAAATTGCGAGAAGCACGCAATGCGCTCGCTGGAGCTAAAGCTGCCTCCATCGCGGACATTTTGTTTGACGACTGGCATTTCTTCTCGTGGGAATATACGACATAGCAATTGTGGGTCTTGGCTGGCATATCGGCCCATTGAACGCGCCAAACCAAAAAGTAATGGTACAGTGGCCTTGCACAGTATAATGGGTGGTGGCGCTGAGCTGCTGTCCTTGCTGGATTTAATGATGTTTGCCAAAGCACTCAGGGTCTCGACTTGATTTAGGATGATCTCTTCTCGTAGGTCTGGACATTTCGAGGCGATGTCCGACAGCAAAGTATTCAAGCAGAAACTGAACTTTTCGGCGGATGGTATGCCTGTTGATGGCGTACAGTTTAGTTAAAACAGAATAAGCAAATTAAATAATTACCACATACGGTCGATTTTGCTCCATTTTGCATCATCCACCCAAACAGCTTTGGGCAAGCACTTTGCCAGCCGCAACAGATACGGTACGATGCGCTCCTCATGCTGGCAGCGACTTTCCAAAAAATAAATACCCAACGCTATTACTGCGTCCTGTGCGCGTGCATCAAGGCAAAAAACGCCTGCAGCATTTTCTTGTGGGCAATAGCGGAAGAGTGATTG
The DNA here is from genome assembly GCF_001687245.7 of Rhagoletis zephyria. NCBI lineage: Eukaryota > Metazoa > Arthropoda > Insecta > Diptera > Tephritidae > Rhagoletis > Rhagoletis zephyria. Next base: position 305,838 of record NW_016157282.1, read on the forward strand.
CACCTGTAATTATAGACATGCGTCAAGGGTGAAAAGTCGATTTTGCTCTTTCGAGTTGACCGTGAAAATCAATTGCTACCTTTTCCCATGGTGTTGGCTCTATGCGTGCCAAAACGCGTGCCAGGCTTTGTACGGTGCGCTGATAAGAAAATACGTCCGTCATCACAACGCGCCCAAAACGAACAATTTCTAATTAAATTTTCACAATTCCACAATTTTAACTTTTCACTGGCAAAAAAAGTCTCTCCAAATGTTGTTACATTACTCACTGGCACGGTGACCAGAATTTACGATAGCGTATAATTCAGAATATCATGTGCACATAAAATTTAAAAAGTAAGGGGCGATTGGCGATTTTTGCTAATGCTAATATTTAATCTAAATCTAAATACCTCAGGTAACAAAGCATGAATTTTAACTTATATATTTTGAAATTTTTATTATCTTTGGTAACCCCAAGGAACGAACGCGAAGAAAACATGATAAAAATATGAAAATAAGTAAATGCGAATGAGGATAAAAACGTCAAAACAGCGATTGATAACGATTGTCACATGCCTCATAAGGGTTAATTCGCAACGAATCTCCAAAACATAATAAAAGCGTTCCTTAACTCGGAAATGACAGCAAAAATGAGAGAGCAACAGTCAGTGAGAGCGACTCTCATCAGTCCGAAGTAGTCAGATTTAGTCAGAAGAATTTTTTCTGGCAAAATCCTGAAAAGTGTCAAACTCAACTGAATTTAAATTAACGGAAATTAAAGAATACGCAAAAAGTGAGAATAATCTAAAAAGTAAAAGAAATGAATTGAAATTGGAAGGAGGCAAAAAATAATTGATATAGCAAGTGTTTATTGTGCTTGTGCTTGTGTGAATGTGTTTTGTACATACATTTCCATTCTTATTTGACGTTAGTTTTGTTGTTGCCATTCTTTGGACTAAAAATTTGGTTTTTTGCGTTCCTTTACTTTTCCTGTTACTCTCTTTTAGTGAGCGCATTTTGCTTACGCTCTGGCATTTTGACACTTTTCAGATTTTAGTCCAAAAAGATAAGGAATGAACCTAATGTCAAAATTTCCCAAATTTCGAAATTGGAATGCACTACCGGAATTTATTGGAATGATCTACCGGAAGTAAAGGGTGATAGACACGGGTTCTCACTTGGTACTTCCGGTAGTGCATTTGGTCCCAATCCGATATTTGGTTCCATATAATGCACAGGGTGCATCAATGGAAATATTTTCAGTAAACAAAAAATTACAACTGCACGCGATTTTTTAGTAACTTGAAATTTTCCCACTAAAATTAAAAAAGTTTTTTTCAAGAGATTTTATTTAAAATGTTTTCAGTTTAGGTAAAAAAAGGTGAATATAATGCAAACATATTTTGAGAAACAGTAGAAAAACGAAATAATGGCATTTTTTTGTATAAAAATGTATTTTTTTCGTAAAAAAATACGTAATTAACTATATTAACAAATATGTTTATTGGAAAGACCATAAAAAAACCTTTAATTTGGCGTGTAATTTTGTATAGTTAGGTTTAAGTACAACTGCCTGCAGTGCAATAAAACAAATGTATTAATATTATATGTTCTCAGCAAAAGGTGTTCAGCCCCTTTTATTTGGCAACACAGAAAGAAGAATTCTACGTAGTGAGGGTTATAATCCCTAAGCGCGGCCAAAGTCCGCCTACGCAGAAAGGAGCTCTCTGCAAAAGGTGTTCAGCCCCTTTTATTTGGCAACACAGAAAGAAGAATTCTACGTAGTGAGGGTTATAATCCCTAAGCGCGGCCAAAGTCCGCCTACGCAGAAAGGAGCTCTCTGCAAAAGGTGTTCAGCCCCTTTTATTTGGCAACACAGAAAGAAGAATTCTACGTAGTGAGGGTTGTAATCCCTAAGTGCGGCCGAAGGCCGCCAACGCAGAAAGGAATTCTACGCAAAAATACTGTGGATAGCGTAGCTTGATTAATTATCCATTTAATTCTACAACTCAATCTTATAACAAATAAGGTGATTAAAAAAATGGTTTGTATATATTTCTTTAGTATTTTTTTAATTTTAATTCACTTTTTGTAAAAACTAAAGAGAGTAAGATTTTCTATGGCGGCTCTTTTCCTTTTTCATATAAAACTTTATTTTTAACCGACTTCCAAAAAAGGAGGAGGTTATCAGTTCGTCGGAATCTGTATGTTACCGCATAACTTTGGACCACGTCAACCGATTTCGATGCATCGATTTTTTGCATCGGAAAGGTAGTGTCTCAGAGGTGGTCCCATACTAATCTGGTTAAGATCCGATCAGTGAATCATGAGATATATAAATATATATATTTTTTTATATGAGAGTTGAAGTCGGTTTTTTTTTGCTAAAAATTACTTGTTCTCATGAAGGAACGACACGTACTTTTTTGGATAAACCTTGTAAAACTGTCAGAAAGCAAAATTGCTCTCAGAGAAAGAGAGAAAAACCAAAAAGTACGGGAAAGCTTTTCGGGTAAAATTGGTAAAACTGTGAAATACATCGTGGATGCCATTTTTTGTTTACATATCATTTTTTTATAATTTGGCGATTTGCTTAATTATACGCAAATACGCAAGCAAATTAACAAAAATACTTTCCAAACTTGATATTTCTTCGCTACTACACCCTTTACTGTGTGAAAATGCAGATGTACTTTTCTTTTTGGTTGTTGAACTTTCAATTGACATTTCATCAGATTTTCCAAGCAAAAATTCTTCAGATTAAAATCTTGTAGCTGCTGACAAAGAGAGGACCGATTTTACTCTCCCATCTTTTCCCCTACTTTGCCAGAGAACCGAGTACGGGAACGCCTTCTGGTACATTCTCTGGCTCAGTTATGTATACTTTTTCCTGCACATCTTCACTTTAGCAACGTTTCTCCGAAATAAGGTTTGCGCAATTTTATTGTGTAGTACCTTCCACAATATTGGCTCGGGTTGCGCAATGATTTTGTGTGGTTTAAGGGCCCTATAACGGATCTTTGAAAGTAATTTTTTGGAACCTCGGATCTAGTAAAGTTGATGCAGCTATTAAAAAAGAATATTCAATGGATGGAATTTAGACCACTGCAGAATTAATCGGTTATTGAAACAAAAAACTACCAAAGAACGTAAATCTATAAGAGGAGACTACACGTTATAATTGTAGCGAGTGTGAACATCAGGAGCGTGCCTTCTTCGCTTTTCATCCAATCGTAAAACGTATTTGAGCAAAAGAGAAAGCACGCTCCTGATGTTTCCACTCGTTAAAATTATAACGTGTTGTCTCGTCTTATAAATTTACGTTCTTTGAAAATACGAAACAATTAAATCGTAAATCGGACAAAAATAATCGTTTAATTTAATAAAATGATTAACCGCTGCAATCCCTAATCTAGAAACTATCGTTTAAAAAACAGAATTAAAATAGTACATGTCCGTCAATATTAAATACAACTTCATTTAGATTGCGCTGAAGATTTGCAAAAGGGGGCAAACGAAGATCTCAAGCCACAATCTGGAATACATATATACATAAGTTCCAAAGTAGCCTCACAACACTGAAAACAGAAATAATGCCCGGGCACTCATGTACCTTGTGTAAAACTACTTGGAATAATAAACTTTCAATGTTTACTCCTCCAATTGATGAGCATATGAGAAGCGAGTGGGAAACTGCATGTGGGGTGAAACTTTCACAACACTCTAGAATATGCTCCATGCACTTCTACGCTAAGGACTTCATTTCGGCAAAATCGAAGCGTACAAATTTGCACCCGGAAGCAGTCCCATCACTGAATCTGAATTGCACCTCCGTTGAACGTTTGAAATCTTCCGACAAGTAAGCAAACTATAGTTGCGTTCCAGATGCATCACGATTTGCAGGTTTTTATAGGAAGTTGTTCCAGGTGACCACCTTCCATAAGGTTTATTAATCGTGAATATCGTGAAGCATCTGGAACGCAACTAATACCAGTATATAATTGGAAAATTAGTTTAAACATATTGCTTAGTTACAAAAAAAACCGCGCCACCATGGAACAATTGCTCTTTTTCGTGAATTACGCCCGCAAGCATCCGGAAATGTTGACATCTAAATTTGGAAGTGTGAGCGATTTATGGGAAACATTGGCGTTACAATTAAATTCAATGGATGGCGCAAAACGGACGGCTGAGAAATGGAAGGAAGTTAGTAAAATAGGTACATATATAAAAACTGAATGCAATAACGAAATAACTTTCAGACCATGAGTACGTGGAGAAGCCAATTGAAATGTCGAGCACGGCGTGGACGAAGTAGTGGCGTACCAGAGTATGATCAGTTCGCTTTTGCAGACGAAGAAGATGCTAGCCAAACGCCTAAACAATTTAAAGAAACACCAGGAAATGAGAGTGAGACTGAGGTACATAGAAAGATAAGTGGGAGTGTCTACTTACTCGCGCCACGGTAAAAATTACGCCGAAAGAAGTTCTGTCCCATTTCTCCGGCAACACAGAAAGGAGAATTCTGAGTGGTAAGGGTTATAATCCCTAAGCGCGGCCGAAGGCCGCCTACCCAGAAAGAAGTTCTGTCTCACTTCTCCGGCAACACAGAAAGGAGAATTGTGAGTAGTAAGGGTTATAATCCCTAAGCGCGACCGAAGGCCGCCTACGCATAAAGAAGAGCTGCCCCACTTCTCCGGCAACACATAATACACGTAAAAATTACCGTAGATCTACGGTAAAAGTTATCGTGGCGCGTGTGTGTAGACACTGCCAATATAAATACATGTGCATTTTTTTTTTATATAACCAAGAAAACCTGAATTTTTTAAGATCATTACGGAACCTGAAATAAAGATAGAAATTAAATCAGAAATAGACGACGAAAACTCAACCAACATGAATGAGGCTCGCTCATTTACTCCAGAAGAGAATTCCGAAACAGAAGTAAGTTAAAAATTCCCATAAGAGTATTTGTTATGTAAATTAGCTCGATTCACTACAATTAAGGTCACACTAGATTTTGAAGAAGAGCTTTATATAAAAACTGAGGGCGACGAAAATGCAACCATTCTGCAAAATACATCCACTGAATTGCTTGATTTGCCAACATTGGGCTTTTCGGTAAAATTTTCCATTTGAAATTTTATAGTTCTAGCATATATTCAGAACAATTTTCTGCAATATGTATTTAGCAAACTTCGCGGTCAGACCATTTTGTTATTTCTCGCTCAACAACTACAAATACCTCAATGAAATTCACAGAGGCCAGCAATAACGGAAGTATCCAACTTATTTCCCGCGCCTCAATTGCGGATGAATCCAAGAACTCGTCGGAAGAAGCGGCTATAAATAGATGCGACGGTATTCTTTCACATCCCATAGAAGTAATGGAGGAGCCTTCCAATAAGAACAGGGACACATCTCTTGTTTGTCACCCAACAACAGCATCCATGGACAAGGCTTCACAAGGCTTGGATGAGATGAGCATACAAAAAAAAATTGTCCCTCCAGGTTCACATCCACCTGCGGGCAATAGGTTAAAAGTTATCCAATTGGATAATGGACTATTAAAAATAATTGGAGCACCACGAGAAAAAACTACATTGGATACTCGACGGATACAAATAGTTGGAGCACCACAAGAAAAAACTACATTGGACAGCGGACGGAGACAAATAATTGGTACTCCTCCGTTAGCAACTACTCTAGATACCACTAGGGTACAAATTATTGGTGAGCCTCGACTAACCACTCCACTGGATACACCTACGAAAGCTTCTGAACTAGTTGAAGAGGAAATTTGTTGCACAGAAGATTCTTTGCAACCTGCATCATCTTTACATACTCCACGTGTACCTCAAGACCCGCCAAATGTATCGAGGAAGCGCAAGATGACATGTCTTAACGAAATGTATGAAACAGTTCTCGCAAGCATGAAGAAACGAGATGAGCGGGAAGAGCAAATGTTATCCGTTTTGCAGGGATTGACTGTTGCGGTAACCAGATTGGCGGATAACGTAAAAAGATGGGAGGAGGTGTTATCATCGTGTTCAAGCGATTAGTAGAAAAAAGGTAATTTATTTTGTAATGTAATCCTTTCATATAATTAGAAAAAAAACATAGACTTAAAAAATAATAATAATAGGACTATTACTTTACGCTGGCAAAGGCTTTAGAAATTTCCAACGTCGCGAAGTTTTGAGCTTTAAAACATTGGGTCATATGCAATTAAATTAAACTGTTCCTTTTACTTTAAATTTCATACCTTTCATTTAAATTTATATGAACAAATTAAGTAAAAGGTCTGAAATTTTAAGAAAAAGCATTTGCTTAGGTTTTATGCATACGGCCTACTAATTTTTAATTTTTAAGAACTTTCGAGGTTTTCGAATTTTTGGAAATAGCCTAAGAGATTTTTCCATTATATCTAGGTCCGAATAATACGATTTCTAACATGTGTGCCATCTACGAATTTGGGTTCATTCTTCATTGCCGCTCTATCCTTCACATTCGCCGTTGTTTCTTCTACTAATGTATCGAGCTCAATTTTGTCCACCTCCGTGCCACCACCATTCTTCAAGAGCATATTATGCAATATGGCACATGCATATATAATATTAGCCGCGCGCTCGTGTGCATAATATAGCTTGCGCTTCTTTGATAGACATTTGAATCGAGTCCTTAACAGACCGAAGGCAAGCTTTATTGAATTATGAGCACTTCTATGCATCTCATTATATACAATATCCTTGCGATTCTTAGCTCTCACTACAGGAGTGAGCAGCCACGGCTCTAGTGGATATTTAATATCTCCGATTAATAGAGCATTGGTTGAATATTCGTTGTTATGGGACATCAAAAATTGACGTGTCGGCGAATTCCGCCAAATAGTTGATGTAGATACCGAACCAGGGCCTCTGGCATTTAATGAGGTGAACAATAAGCGATAATCACAGATCTGTGGAATAAACGCAATACTTACTAGACATTAATTAAAGAATCAATGGCTGGGTTTGCTGATGAACTTACTCCTTCAACTTTAATGGTGCATTCACCAAGTTCATTTACATACACTGATGCACCATTTTTTTCGGTTGGCATTAATATATTAATATGCGATGTTCCAATGGTGCCCACGATGTTATCTAAGCCACATTTCTCTTTGAATCTGAAGTGAAATGTGATGGTTTATTAGAACTCATCTTTGACTCTTCCGAGACTCACCTCTTCTTCACCACTAGTTGTTGCTCTTCGTTGTTGGGGAAGCTTATTTCGTCACCTTTGTGCTTAACTAATAGTTCTGTTATACTCGATAAGGCACGCGACACAGTTGGCTGACTAATGTCCAACACATTACCCGCCATACGATTTTGAAAAATTCCAGTAGCATAAAAATTGAGCGCAGCTAAAAACCTCAAAGCAAGTGGCAGAGTAGTACCCTGATCGTCGAACGGCAGCAAATCTTCAATTAATGAGCGACACATCGATTTCGGTAGGAGAAACTGTTTGGTGAAATCTTCTTGTGGCAAGTCAAATGGGTCTGTGTGGTCGCGGAGGCGTTTCATGCGATTGCTATTGAAGGCATCATGCCACTTGGCGATCAAGAGCAGTAGAAATTCCTCTTCCATTTCCAGATTATAAAGTTTTTTTCAAGGTTCTTTTTTTTTTTTTGAGATTTGAGTAGGTTGGCAGGTTTCCCCAACGCCAGGTTATCCCTCTGCTTTAATAGATCTGTAGCAATGTTACACGAGAGTGCATCTAAGCACAATGTGTGTATACTGCGATTTGGTCGGAGATGTGTCCTTTAAAACGGTAGCAGATTTCTGCAATTGAATGTGTTATCGTTTGAATAATGATGGTTCCACAGTGAAGACGAAAGTGTGAGTTGGTTTATGCGGTTGAATGGCAGGTAATCAAACGTAGTAGATGATAACGATGGTTATGTGGGAGTAGACTTGATGATGTTGACGTTGCGTTTGTATGATCGGTATATATAAGTATGATGGAATTTCGAAAGCAGGGTTTGTTGGTGTGACAGTTGGGTTGTGTTAGGGATGGGGAGGGTTTTGAGTGAGGTGGACGGTATTGACACCTGTGGAGCTATGTATGCTTCAAAATTTAGCTTCAGCTTTTGTCAGAAAATTCGCCAGTTGAGTGATTTTACGATAGTCTAAGCCGCGAAAAATCTCTGTAAAATCTGTGCAGTTGTGGACGACTTCGAAGCCCTCCCGAACATTTGCAAGTAAGCTGCAGTGGAACGTCTGATGTACATAATTATCAGTAGCGCCACAGCTGCAAGTATTGGAGCTTATTACATTTATGCGATGCAGATATTCATTATCATAGGTGTAGCCGGTTAGTATTCTATTTAAAATTTTAATTCCTTTTGGAATTAGTTTGAATTTGTAGAACCAAGTCTTTTGTGGCTTCTGTGTAAAAATTTGCGCGAATAGGTTGTGTTTGGTGTGGGAGAAGTTGATAAAATCGTTATACCATCGGTTATGGATATGATTGCGGATGTTTCTTAGAGCCTCATCTATGGTAAACTTCACATTTAAATTATTATCACAGTTAACGGCTGTTTTTGCCAGAGAATCAGCCTTTTCATTGCCTGGAATGCCAACATGACTGGGCGTCCAGATGACGGTAACATTAAAAAAATCAGAATTTTGGATTAATTTGTGTATTTCAAAGATATAGTAGTTCTGAGTGTTGTTTTTTGCCAGTAATTTGCAGGCGATAAGGCTGTCGGTAAAAATTACGATCTTATTATAGTCTGATTCTCTGGCCAGTTGAAGCGCGTTGAGAATGGCTATGGTTTCGCCATAGGTAGATGAGGCACTAAAATTGATTTTAAAAGTATGTTCTTCTTTGTTAGTGTAGTTGTAGACTCCACACCCAGTGGTCGTAGGGCCTACAGAAGCGTCAGTGAAAAAGATGCAGAAATTAGAGTTTCTGTAGTCATTTACCATCGCCGCGTAAGTCGATTTTATCTCGTCAGTAGTTACATTAGTTTTTTTTCCAGTTAGCGTTCTGGTGATAATATGTAGATTAGGGGCGGTGGCTGATTCTCTTACAATGCAAAGGTTATCAAAGACATTCCTAAATTCATTAAAGACCGCACTATAACTAGAATTCACATTGGATGAGTTGTACATATGTTCACTAAACTCTTCGTCAACAATGAAATTGTTGACTAGTTCTTTGGCTGTTAGCCATTTAGCTCNTGACGTGCATAGGCGAGGGCTCCTCTGCAAGCAGCTGTTTGCTTGGGTGGCCACTTCTGTGGCTCCCGATCAGGAACTGCTTGCAGAGCATTATATTGTGCTCCTTTACAGGGAGCATTTGCGCCTCGCCATGTAGGTGGTGTTCAGGCGACATCAGGAGGCATCCTGTCGCTGTCCTGAGTGCGGTGTTCTGTAAAGTCTGTAGCTTCGTCCACTGCGTCCTACTAGTCCCTGGCGACCACACTGGCGCTGCGTAGTTCAACTATGTCCTCATATCGCCTGGTTATTCCTCCAATTTTATTATTTTATAATTATTCGTCAAATTATAATTTTTAGTTGTGATTGAAAAAATTTCTGTTTCGTTTTGTGCAACAATCATGCATGTTACCTTTTTATTTCACAGTTACTTTGTTCATACGATAGTACCGTACCAACGGTACGCTTAAACATTTTCATTTAATTTTAATATAAATTTTCTTTGTGCCAACGACTATTACATTACTTATGTAATTATTATTTTGTAGTATTATCTTCCTTTAAAACTTTGGATGTTATATTTAATGAACCGACTTCATTTTTGTGTATATATTAGTCAGATATTTGCTTTAACAAAACTCGACAGGACAGCATGACCGTGTACGTCGAGGAGCCATTTTGAACTGTATATATGGCTAGTTACGTTTCATTCTTACCTCGTCCATTGTGTTCATTTCATTTTTATGTGTTCGTAGCAAAAGCGACCACCTGGCAACCTGTTAGGGTGGCATTTTGCTAATTTTGCTGAAATTTATGCATTTATACGCCAAAATCTTTTGATAAAGGGAAAAACTTCGGTTAAACAGATTTCCATACAAAGTTTGCCAGTTTATTTATCAATGTGATACACTTATTCTTTTATTAAGTTTATCAGCAGTTTATCATTTTTGATGAACACCCCTTTTGTTTGTAAATTTTTAGACTAAAGCGCCACGGAGACGATCAAATATCTTTATGAACGCCTTAGGTCGGTGTTATGCAGACAAACTTTTGTTTGCCAAATTAAATGGCGGCTGCTTAGTTTGCTCGGAGGTGGTTATGTCGAGTTTGGCACAGGGTTGCACGTTCTTTATGGTTTTCATAGCTATTGCCAACACGAAATGAGAATTTCAGATGTACATAACGCGCAAAATTTAAAATTTTTGTATATGACAACACCGAATTTGCTGCAGTTTGACCAAACAAAATTAGTTTGCTGTGAGAGTCGCCAAACTCGCTCTCTCCGAGTTTGCTGCAACAACAATTGCACGCAGTTTGCCAAACAAAATTTCTGCATAACACCGACCTTAAGTGTATTGGTGTCGTCGGCCTTTGTCAGCTATGCTTGATGAAAATCAAAAAAATGTTGATATTTGAATTTGGTGACTATTTATTTGACCGTCTCGCATTATGCTTGACAAAAACGTCGTGGTGAGCAAGTGCGAGGACAAAAAAAAAGAAATTGTTTTACGTTTGATTGGTCATTATCAATGCTTACTATCTTTATGAAATGTAATAAATATTAATTTAAACATAACATGTAAAATTATGTCATAAATGATATAATGGCTGCGTTTCTTTATACATTCCGGATAATCCCAGTTCACAGCCGGAATAAACAGAATGCGTTTGAAATATACGTTAACATATCATCAGGAACGTTCTAAAGAATAAGTAAACGAAAAAGTTTATTCCAAACGTTCAGAATGAATAAAGAAATACAGCCAATAATTAACTGCAAATACTCATTCGATAACAACGTGCGAAAAAAAGAACGCTGCGTTCTCAGAATACAAATTGGTGATCGACGCGTTTATTTGAACGTTTGCGGACAAGACACGATCGTCAGAGAACATACCCCAATAAAAGGGTGTTCACAGGCAATTTTAGAGACGATTAGTTGAATCAAAATTCATTGGAAGCCGTGGATAGGCCGTTCACACCGGGTGATTGTTGTTTTCAACCAAAAGTTGCCTGTAAAATCGCTTCATGTAAGCACCATATTACCCGCATCTTAAATAAAATAGTCCCACAAAATTTCCAAAGAATTTAAAAAATAAACGTACGACAAACACTTTACAATACTTGTTTAGGCAACAACAACAATTAACACTACTTGTTAAGGCAATTGCAACACCTTACAAAACTTGCTAACACATTTGATCTCTGTTTTACAACTGAACTTGTGGTGTGCTGTAGCAGCGACCTTATATACCTGCGCTCGAACTCAGAACGTTCTGCCATCTATCGCATATGCTCTCATTCTCTCGCTGTTCACAGTATTCCTCCATTCGACGTTTCTTGCTGTCGAACATTCTGCCATTTCTTTTCGTTCTTGCCGGAAATATATGGCAAGATATGAGCTCTGATATGTGCGGTCTCCATTGGCTATTTATATTCTAACATATGTATCAAGATATAAACATTATCCTGTGGAGACGGGCAGTAACTGCTGCCTTTTAATTGCTCAACTTCTTTTGCACCAGAGCAACTCAAAAATTTCCAACAGTAAAAAGTAACGAGTTGGCACAACAGAAATGTAAAATTTTCTCACCATAATAAAAAGTATTTTCACCATGGAATGAAATGACTATCTGAACGCTCGGAGCGCTGCCACTGAAGGCCTTTGATAGAAAAGAGAAAATTTTGAATAATTAAACAAACAAAAATTTTGAGATTTCTCATTGTGAATACGACCGCCATAATTTTTACCTAGCTCGTGGGGCTACGCAAATTTTTTACAGATTCTAAATATGTATACACATAAAATTGTTTGGCGGTAATAAAGAGTCAAGAGAGATTTCATCACTAAATTCTCGCGTTTTTTTTAATAAAAAAGGGTAATTGATCTTTTCTTCCATATTTTTTGTTTTTGTGACCTGCTCCAGCTGACAAATTAGTGACTCTTTTTTGAGACTATAGACGTAGGATAGCTTACTGAATTCGTATGTAACTTTGGACCATGTTAACTGATTTCTATAATTTTTTTAAAGTAAAGGTGGTACCTCAGATGTCCCATACTAATTTAGTTTAGACACGATCATTGGATCGTGAGAATTGAGAATTGAAGTTTTGTTTTTTGCTTAAAAATGGGTAGGTTCAGAAGGCGCAGCAGTTGAGCGCAACTGTTGCTAATGATCGTTATGCGTCTTCTGAACGGCTTGTTACATTGGGCACGTTTAGAAGGCGCAAGAGCTCAGAAACTGTTGCGATTGCACCTTCTGAACGCGTTGTTGTGTATTTCTGATCAACTGAACAGTTGCGTGTTTGATGATCGTAATACTTGCGATCCCGTACGAGTCCGGACTAGTCAAAAATAGTCAGAATCAGTCAGAGTTTACTGGAAATCGATCCAGTACTCGGTTGTCTGACTATTTAGAGGACAAAAAAGAGAGTAAATACGGTTATCCTTCTGTCAGAAACTATCAGTTTTAGTCAGAATTTTTTGCCGGTAAATTCTGGTAGATGTGTCAAACGATCAGCTGTAGTGTTTTTGGCAACCAAATTGTAAATAAAAGAAAAGTGCATTCTGCTAATTCATGTTGAAAAGTATTTAACTGTGTAAGTGGAATGAAATGTAATGAATTTGAAAATATTTTTCGTTATTTACATGTATGAGCTGAGTGTTTTTACATGCAAAATAAGCAAAAATTAAGTGCGTTCGTTTAAAATCTCCAGTAAAAACCAACCAACTGCCAAATTTCGGCGAAATGTCATCTGTTCTCTCACAAGAGAAAAATATTCCAAATAGTACGCGAACAGAAAATTTGCAGAAACTTGCAAGTTAGACGAACAGCTGATATAATTTTTGTTTACACTCAAAAGTGTAAAATTTAAAACATACGAAAAGTCATCACAAAGTGTTATACTGACACAGTTTATTGATTAAACAAATAACTACTTATTTCTTACAAGTTTAATTAGTCGCATTTTGTAATTTTTAACTTCCAAACCATCAAATTCAATTTTGTGATTTGCGTAAATGCCAACCAGCTGTTTTTGATCAGCTGTTTTCCTGTTGGCAAATTGCTGTTGGCAAAAATTTTTCCATCAGAAACCAGCAGCTTCCCCTCAAAATGAAATGTCACTTTGCTCTCTCAATTTCCCCTGCTTTGCAAGTTTTTTGCGTACGCGAACGCAAAAACTTGTAAGTTTTGGTTAAACATGAACAATTAACAGCTACGCGAACGCACCTATTAACAACCAAAATTTGGAGGTTATGTTGAAGTTGACAGAATTTACAATTTTTTTTACTAGAAAGCGATCCCGTACTTTTCAATGTTACTTTCTCGCTCTGAGCGAACTTTTATTTTTTGACAGTTTTACTAGTTTTACTAGTTTTAGTCCGAGGAATACGGGATTGCACCTAATATTTTTCTGATCATTTGAGACAACATGTTGGTGTGTACCTTGGAGTGTTGAATTTGACGGCTAATGTATCAAGCCGTTCAGAAGACGCATAACGATCATTGATTTTGTTAGCAACGGTTGGGCTTAACTGCTGCGCCTTCTGAACCTACCAATTAGCTGTTAAATTCAACTAAAGGTACACTTGGCGTTGTCTCAAACTATCAGAAAACTATTACGATCATCTGACACGCATCTGTTGTGTTGATCAGAAATACACAACAACGTGTTCAAAAGGTGCAATCGCGTCCAATTACTTGTAACTTTGCGTTTATACTTTCAAAAAATTTCCTTCAATTTGCCTACACGTATGAGCAAATCGACAATCATCAAAAACACAATTTCCTGCACACAAAACACTATGATAAGCTCTTGAAATTGAAAAATTGCCCATCGTCTTGAAAGCAAAATTTGTGAGTGTATTGTCAAAAAAGTTTTGAGTATATGCAAATTCAAGGCACATAAATACAGGTAGAAGCCAAAATGACGTTGCTCTCATGAGAACCAAACCTTTAAACTTCAACTTGATTTTATTTTATTTCCTATATTTCGTTACGCTTAAAATGTCATGTCGTTTTTTTTTTTTNCACTAATTTTTTTAACGTGCCTCAATGCCCTCGGCGTAAGGAGCGTTGGGAAAGCAGCTGTGGGGTAGAGCTGCAGCGAAATGCCTTGCTGTGCGTTAAGCATTTTAAAGCAGCAGATTTCATAAATGCACCAGGAGGTACAGGAAAGGCACGTTTGATGCCAAGTGCTCTTCCTATGAACCTTATGCCGGAAAGTCCTTCCAACAAAACTGCAACTCATAAATCAAGTTGTGAAAGCTTAATAAATGATCGCGCTTCACAAACTGAGTAAGCATTGTTAAAACGCGATATATTTATAGAATTATTTTTAATTTAAGTCGTTTAGTGGAGACTTAGAACAATCCAGCTATAAACTCGAAATTCTGTTGCTGAAGTCAAGAATTGAAAATCTGGAGGGTGAAAACTCAGCACTCAAGACAGAGTACTATAAATATAAACTTTCAATGTATAAAAAAATAGAAAAGAACATACAAATTAACAAATTTTAACTAAAGAAAATAAATAAATAAATACAAAACTTCAAATTTACTTAAAAACGTCAACCAGCGAAATGTAATTTTTTTATTTTTCCTTACACGCTCATTTTTATTTTTACTCTCCCGAAAACTTTGACTTTTGTAGGTTTGATGTCAATTTGGCTTCTACCTGTTTTTATTGTACCATGATGCAAATTTAAACCAATTTTTTTAACATATAAACCTATGTTAACTGTGTTGATTAATAGGGCTATTTGTTGCAATCATGTCAATCTTCAGGATCTTCATTAAGGCACCGGCCTCATATTTCACTCGTCGTGACCTCCTAGCGTTCATTTTAGAGTCATTGAGTCTTCAAGGAAAATTTATCGATTAGTTTCCATCCCACATTTAAAATGCCATATAAACGCATTTGTTTAACTAATAAATAATAATGTGTATATATTTATATCTTTATTGATTTTATATTTTGCACAGTGACTCATTATTTTTGGGCCATTTTATTACTTTCTAATATTCATTTCAATGCATTTTTAATGTGTATAGGTATATGCTTACACATACTTTTAATTAAACAATTAAACATTTAATAATTCAACTGACATTTGTATGTATGTTTACACGATTTTTCTGGAAAAAATTCACTACTACAATAGAGTTTTTGTTGCGGTTTTGAAGGTTATGCATTTCAACTTTTTCTATTGAAAACAAAACGCACTTTTCTCAAAGAATGTTTGCAGTTTATCAAAAGAAAGAAATTCTAATAATTTTTTTCGCTAAAAATATCTGGCAAATTGGCATTACTGACGCATTTAATAATTTGCATATATAATTTACGTACATACATTCATAATTGTTGAATATGGAGCTTAAATTGCAAAAATGGTCATTGTAAATACATACATAAATACATATATCGAATTTAAATTGAAACTATTTTCATTAAAAAAACATGACAATTAAATTTTCCAATAGCGTCCGTTATTATTGAATGCCCCTATTGGACTTGGTTAGCTGGAATTATGTGGAAGCAGGGAATAAAGGTTTCGCAGCATGTTTTTCTCTTTTTATTATTTTATTTTGTTGATTTTGAATTTTTTTGCTTAAATGCTTGAATTCAATGTACGCATATTTTTGTGAGTGTATTTGTGTCTTTGTAGTCGTTTATTGTTTATTGGAAAAAGTTGCTTGGAAGGGTATCAGCTGTTAACACATTTAAATGCCTAATAACTTTCACTTAATTCATTTAAGTACTTAATTATGCATTTTACTGAGGGAATTTTAATGTTTTTGTTTTAATTTTATTTTCTTGAATTATCTCGTTTTCATTATGAATTTTTCGCCCTACCAAATTCTTGTGTCTGCCTGTTGCGCTAACTGCTTGTTTTCCGCACAGGGTTTTGCCTTACCTAGAAATATATGCAGTATGTTTGTTTGTATTTGCTTACAATTTTGATAAATTTTTTTGCTAATTTTTACTTGTTAATTGAATCGAATTTCCTTGGGTTCTTGGTAAAATTCTTCCGCTTCCAACAAAATTCCATTTCCGTACTAACGCGTTGCCAACTGCAGTTCGCTTGCTTGTGCCGTACTGCCAACTGGCAATTGCTAGGCAGTGACTAGCCATGGGTAATAGCGTAATTTTTATGGCGCTAGCTCAATAGCTCAGTGCGGTGTACTGGTTTGAACACGGCGCCATCTGAGCATCACCACTGTACCCATCNACTCGTCGTGACCTCCTAGCGTTCATTTTAGAGTCATTGAGTCTTCAAGGAAAATTTATCGATTAGTTTCCATCCCACATTTAAAATGCCATATAAACGCATTTGTTTAACTAATAAATAATAATGTGTATATATTTATATCTTTATTGATTTTATATTTTGCACAGTGACTCATTATTTTTGGGCCANCGTGTCATACACAATACAGTTGTGTCATGTCTATTATTTCTTTATCTTTCGGCGTAAAACAACGCTTGTACCGCCAACCGAATTTAATTGCTAGGATTGTAGTAAATGCCACGATATTTTCATAATTCTTAAGTAAAAGCTTTAAATTTGCCAAGATACATAAGTTTCTGGCGTTCTCACCTCTCAAAAGCAAAAACAAACAACATGTTATTTTTCAAAGAATTAAGACGAATTTTGTGTGTGTTTCATGTGTTTCTTGGTGTTAATGGTGCTAGCGCTTTTCATTTATTGGCGTTGGTGCGGCAACTCCGGCTACGGTGTTAACGCAATGGCGCCGCGCAGCGCATTGTTACCCATGTCTAGCAGTGACGTCTGCATTTTTTCTCCACTAGGCAACAACCGCGTTTCTTGACCTCGCTAACTTTTTAGTTTATACCCGCCTCTCTGTGCATCGTATTTGTTTTTAAGTCCGATATCTTATTAGGTTTCTGTAAAGCGTGTATGTATTGGTCTAATTTTACTATATGTACGTGAAAATTTAAACGCATTCTCCTCAACATGCTTTACTTGACTGCACACTATATTGTATGTTGTTCATGGTATGTGCTTAATTTTAAGCTTAATTGGTAAATGGATTCTAATAATTTCTCCGCAGCTGTCTGTGTATTTTTTTTTATTTGTGTCTGATGTCGATTTATTTTATTTTGTTGTTTTGCTTTAGACTGGTAAGTCTGTATACCTTGTTTACTTTGGAATCCCTAAAACAAGCTTAAATCTAAATGTTTTTCTTGTTGTTTTCAATGTTTTTGTTTTTAAATTTATTTGTTTTAGTTATTTTCTAACATTATTATCTGTTTGCAATTATTCTGTTAATATATTTGTTTCTTTCATTCCTTTGTGTTACATTTTCATGTTTATGCTATTATTTATATTTTGTTTTTAATTTTTAGTTCTTGGGACAATAGTCCTTTACACAAATTTTACTACGTCCTTTAATATGTTTTTTTTTTATTATTTATACATATATATATCGGCTACACTACAGTACATGTACATATGTATGTATGTATGTATGGAATTTGGTTGTTGTTAATTGATTAGGTATGTTTTGCTACATAAGTTTGTATGTTGCACATATATGTACATACCCACGTATATGTACATATATGAATATGTATTTATGCATATTATACTTCACTATGTATTGTATATTTCAAGTATGTATGTTTGTATATGTTTGCAAGAGTATGTCTGTTGTATAATTTAATTTTTTCCATAATTTTGATACATTTTTAGCTCTCATCGAATTGGACCAAAACGGCCTTCATTTTGTGTGTGGCGCTCGCAAGTTGCAAAAAATTTGATGGAAATCTGACTAAAAGTAATCTTAAATGGCACTGAAAACATGCTCTGCTTCTAATATTAATTGTCAATCGAGCATCTATACATGCGCTTTGAAAAAGTAAAAAAAATAAATTTTATTTATTTTGTCAAACTCTGGATGCAGCCTAATGTGTGTTTAACCGACATGGCGCCTAAATGTATGTAATGGATCACTCGTTTCCACTTTGATGCTTCCGGCTTATTTTACGCTTTCCATCCGGCGCCTTAAAGTATGCAGCACTCAAGCGGCCGCATTCGGCCGGCTACTTGCTGGGCGCTTCTGCGCGCCTGGTGCATCGAGCTGGTTGCACCGCGCGTGCATCGGTCGCCCTAAAGGCGCAAACACAAGCAAAGCGACACGGCGACAAGATTTTTTAAATTTTGCAAAACTATGCGTTTTAATGAACCCAGAGTGAAAATGAAATAAAAATAAAATAAAAAAACAATTTCTGTATTTTTCTTTCTTCTATATTGTTTTCTTTGTATTTTTACATGTAAGCACGTTTAATTAAATTTTTATATGTATGTTTGTATGTTTATTACTGCAATAATGTGTGCGTGTGTGTATTTGGTACAATATTTTAGAAGTTAGTTTATTTTTTGTTTAATTTTTATGCGTACATGTATGTATTTACAAAATAATAATTAAATATAATAAAAAATTATATAAACATAATGACATAGCAAAATAGGATTGCCAGTGTGCAAGGAAAAATTAAAAATATTTATATTTAAATAAATTAGCGTTTGTACGCGCTTTTTTGTTTTAAGGTTGCAAATTTTCAATTTTCTTTAACCTATACGTAATACATACATAATTAAATTATAAGTTTGGTGAAATTTCATTTCCATAAACAAACAAAAATTATTTTATAAACAAATCAATGTTTCAACGGCTAACTTATGTATTTAAATGTTTGCATTAAATTTTAATCAATTTCAAAAATTATGCTTACAGAAGTAAAGAAGAAAATTTGTAAAATTTATGTGGTATCTATTTTTGTATACACGAGTATGGTTATGCACTTAAATTTTTTTATATGTAAATGTGGTAGCGGAAGTGTTTAAATATTTTATATTTAGCACTTGAGACACCAAAAATATTGAGAGCTTCAGAGGAGAATATGTATGTATGTATATATTTTTTTTAAATTTAATCTAAATATAACTCGAAAAATTTAAACGAATAATTACAACTATAAGAAGTACATACATACTTATATAATACATATGAACAGCCGCTCACAATATGCATACAATTATATTCTTTGTTGTATTTGTAAAAATAATAATTAAGATCAAAGAATAAATGTATCGCTGCAACGAAACTTCTATTTCTGAATTTTTCAATGAGTTAAGCGTACATTTTCGAAGAAATGTACCACCTTTTAAAATCACTCAAACCAAAATAAGTGGACATTAGATTGGCTAGTGGCGTAGCATATTAGTAACGATGCAGGCAGAATTTTTTAAATCCAAATCTTTCGATCATATATATATTTAAAAATAATTGTCTTTCTGCCATAAAAACGCCAATGGATTTATTTTGGTAGAAATTAAATTTCTTAGAAAAAATTTGCAAAATATTTTTTTTTAAGAATCTTGGCGGAAGTTGTTAAAAAATATTACGTTTTTCTATAAATATTTAAATTTTGTGTAACAAATTTTTAAGAAGGTAAATTTTCTACAGAAAAATTATTTTTTAACGAAAGGATGCTCTCATAAAAATGTAACATTTAACAAAATAAGAATGAATTGAAAAAATTACTTCTATCAAAAAATTGAATGCTTTTGATAAAGAACTCGTTTTTTTTTTACCTTTATCAACTATAAATCGTTTAAGTATTTTTGTCAAAGCAATTAATTTAAATTTTTATTTTTTGTTTGTTAAATATTCAAAATTTTTATGAGCGCATATTTCCGTTGAAAATTAAAATTTCTGTAAAAAATTTACCGTTTCTTAAAAAATGTAATCGGTAAACATTTTTTTACGTTGAAGCAAAGCTTTTTTTCAATGAACTATGTTGTAAAATTTTTACAAAATTTTTATGAGCGCATATTTCCGTTGAAAATTAAAATTTCTGTAAAAAATTTACCGTTTCTTAAAAAATGTAATCGGTAAACATTTTTTTACGTTGAAGCAAAGCTTTTTTTCAATGAACTATGTTGTAAAATTTTTACAAAATTTTTATGAGCGCATATTTCCGTTGAAAATTAAAATTTCTGTAAAAAATTTACCGTTTCTTAAAAAATGTAATCGGTAAACATTTTTTTACGTTGAAGCAAAGCTTTTTTTCAATGAATTATGTTGTAAAATTTTTACAAAAAAAATTTAATCTTAACCAAATAGTTTGTTTGCTGAGGAATTTTGAAAATTTTTAGTAGAAATATTTTTTTGTTTATAAGTTTGCAGAAATAGTTTTTTTTTTCGTTTGTAATTTACTTAGTTTTTGCTGTAAAAATATTTTTTTTTGTTACTGTAATATTTTGTGCTTATTTGCTGCTTTTTTGATATTTGTTACTGCTACACATATTTTTTTCTCTGATTTTGAATTCTTGTTGTTTTGCTTTATTTTACTACGTCATTTAAATTTTGATTTTCAATTTATCGTTCGAAGACTTTTTTGCTTGCGTAAATTTGCAACAAAAGAAATGGAAAATATTAAAAATGGTATAGAATTATTTTTATGCAAAAATAAAAAAAGAGCTAAAAGTAGAATTCTGAAACTTTAATTTGATTAAAAAATTTTTGCAAAAAATCTTTCATACAATTTTAAAGCTAATTCCGAATGCACTAATTTTGGAAGATTTTTTGGGAATTTTCAAAATTAAAAAAAAAATTTAACTAGTTTACAATTTGGAGAAAATTATAAAGTGAAATCTTTCAGAAATGCTGTACTATTTGAAGCCAATTTACAATCTTTAGCAATAAAATTTAAATAAACAAACAATGTACTAATCAATTTTGCTGATTTATTTTTAGGCTAACATTTTGTTATGAATAAAAAATCTTTATTTTTAAATAAATTTTCTATTTGTTTCCGACAAAAAAAACTAATCATTTTATTCAAAACGGTATGGTAAGTGTCGCATTGTTGTGTGTCGTCAACTTTAAACGGCTAAAAATATATTAAGGGGATTCGCACGGTACCATAAAATTCATATGTATTATGAATTTTTACAGCGGTAAAAACTATGTAGTTGTATGTGGTTTCCAGTTCTCGAAACATTCATTTAACCTTTTAAAGTTTATGACACACAACAGTAACACACGATGCCGTTGTGAATACCCCATTTGTTTAAGAGGTTCTAGAAAAGATGTAACAATTTTTAAGTTTTAAACATAAATATTTTCTGCAAAAAAATTTTAAAAATTTATTTTAATTTTTCAAAAAAAATATTGAAATTGCCAAGAAAATTTAAAATTATTTTATCTAAAATTTATAATATTGCTTCGGAAAATTTGAGCAATTGTTTGCGCAAACTGAAAATGACTTCTTTGGCGTTCTTTCAATTTTTAGGTATATATTTTTTCTAATATAAATTGCCCTTGAACTCAAAAGGATTTTTGTCGGTAAGCCTGTATGTAAATTGTTCTTTTCGAAGATGCATGTAATAGATTGTGTAAACTGAATATTATTCTTTTTGGCATTTTTTTTAGCTTAAAAAATTTTATTTAAAATATTTGGATAATGAATTTGTTTCATTTACGGGGTTTATTACTTTTAATTTTATGCAAATTTCCAACTAAAGCATTTTCGAAAACTAAATTTTTTATCAAAACATCGAGTTTGCAAAGTGTAAACATGTATTTTCTTGAACGTAATAGTTTTTTGGATGGCATGTTTTTCATGCAACAAAAAAAAAAAAAAAAATGGTTCCCAATGTTTGAAAATGTCTTACAATTGCAATAAATCATTGTATGCCTGCAATAATATGCATTTACCAAAAATAATAATTAATTCAAAAGCAGCAATAGTGAAAAAGCACGAAATAGCGAAACTTGTTTGCACAAGTTTATCAGCTATGCAGTTCAAGCATATACAAATAATTCTACAGTAGAATATTTTTGCAAAAAAATATTTCACAAAAACTTCAAACAAAATTTGCGTAAAAATTGCAGATTTTTGCAACAAATTAAAAAAAAATTGGCATTCACTCGATTTCTTGTAAATCTTGTTTTTTTTTACTTATTTTTGACTGTTGGTTTATTGTAATTTTTTCAAGTTTTGTAAATTCTTTAAACGCTCACTGCCTACAACTAAACTGACTATTTTGTGATAATTGAATTTTTTAGTTATCTTTTTTTTCCAAAAAGTATTATTTTCTTTTTCTTTTAGTACGCCTGGTCCCTTGTTTTTGTTGTTATAACTGCAGCTATTTCACTAGGTTATTTCTTACATGGTACTTGGTGGCTACGCGCCATTTTCATTAAAATAGCTAAATATTTGTTTTGTATGCTCTGTGATTTACTGTTTTTTGGTTAAATTTCAAATTTTACTTCGCAGCGTCATTAATTTTCAATAATGCTACATTATAATTTTCACTTACTACTTTTTGTAGGATTTTTTGTTTTAGACATGCATATTTCTTGCTGCTTACAATAATAGTTCAAGCATTGAATCTCGCACTCAGCGTCTCCAGTATAAGTTAATAAGGAAAAGTAATATATTTTTTTTTTTTATAAATATTTTAAATATACGAGTACATACATATACGCTAGTCACTATATAATAACAAAAAAAGCCGCGAGCAGTATACTGGCAAAAAAGCCACACATCGATTTAAGCTTACACATACAAAGGCGTAAATCAGAAAGAGTAGTGGAAAATAAATGTAAAATAAGTCACTTAAATAATTTCTCTTATAAATAATTAATGCAAATAAAAATTACTGCTGTAGAAGGCCCTAATGACTTTTCGCACTATTTAATTTCAATAGCGCATAGCATTGAAATCCCCATGTAGCACCCTATATGTATGCCATGCCTAAAATGTTTTGAACCTCAAATACAA
The DNA here is from genome assembly GCF_001687245.7 of Rhagoletis zephyria. Lineage (NCBI taxonomy): Eukaryota > Metazoa > Arthropoda > Insecta > Diptera > Tephritidae > Rhagoletis > Rhagoletis zephyria. Next base: position 328,846 of record NW_016157282.1, read on the forward strand.
TACTATTTACTTGTTTTCTCTTTGTTTTTTTTAACTTCAGTGATTTTTTTTGTTGCTAAACGCACTTAACCTCACTTGTAACTGCAGTGGTGGCGCGCTTTGCATTCACTTACTGTCCTTTTTCTCCTTGCGTGCATTCATCACACTCATTGCAGCCCGCTTAGCCGTTCACGACAATGTAGTCCTGCTTGTTGGGCATCTTCAGCAGTCGCCTCGTGCGAAACTCATACGCGCGCCGACAGAACATCACCAGTTCGGGATTGGTGTTGTCAGGCACCGTGCGTATGCTATAACAACTGGATCGTTTCGGCACAATGGAGACTTCCTCTTCGATATCTTCTTCGGCAGCACGCAAGCGACGGCGATATCTGTATATAGAATATAATAAAAAAAAGGTTATATTAGTCCGCCTCAAGCGCTGAGTGGCGCACTTTCGCCAGCTCACCTGCAATACTCGCTAAAAGTGAGCACGTAACACTTGTCCTCAATGCAAGCAACGGAGTTGTGATCGCGATGTCTGGACGCGTATACCTCGTCGGGACTGTCGTTGGGCTGGCGGCCCTGTTCGGTATGTTCGGGGCGGTAGTACCACAGCAAAGAGATCATCATTTCGCCTGCAATACAAAAAAAAAATTTTGTTAACGCGTTGGGTTCACGCCCAGCCCAAAATTTAGTTAAAATAGTTGATGAACTCACCATCCTCGGGGTTCTCCCAGATATGCGCCACTTTCGCCACATACGGCAAGTCATTGTCCTCGTTCGCTTTGAGCAGCACGCAGTCACGCGTGCGTATTATGTCGCCCTCCGAGTGCCGCATGGCGGGATAACAGGTGCGAATGACCAGTGGATCGTCGCTCTGTAAGCATAGAAATACGTATTTGAAAAGAAAATTCATTTTACTACCCTCAACCAACACTCAGCACTTACATTCAAGAATACCGCGCCCTGGAATGGTTCACCCTCCCACGTCCACCCGTTATTCCATTTTGGCACCACATCGACGCGCGTCGCTGGCGGCAGTCGATCGTCCAATTCGAACGAGACCGTGGAATGTTTCACCTTCTGCCGCTTGCGGCTACCAAATTTGGAGCGTGAACGCGTGCGCTTGGCGCCGTGATGTGGCTGGCAAACAATGCGCGGCATCGGCGGCATCGGCGGCACTGGCGGCAAGAACACTTGTGCATTGGAATGTTTCTCGAGGGGCTGCGCATAGTGTTGCTGTTGCTGTTGCTGCTGTTCTACTTTGTCGTATAACGTGCACGCTGACATCTCTTCGTCCGCTGCTTCTACTTCGAATTGTGCTTGTCGGTCGGCTAGTTCGAGCACCGCATCTTCAGCGCTGCATTTGTCATACTCATTGTTATTGGTTTCCAAACCGAGCTGTTCTGTCACAGCCATCTGCGCAGCAGGCGTGTCAAATTCACTGGCTTGTTGTCTTGCTTTCACGTTGGCTTTTTTCTTGCTTGCGCCCTGTCTTCTTGGCTTCTTCGTCTTAGCGGTTTTTCGCTTAGCCGGCGTACGCTTGGATTTGTTCGCGGATTTGCTGGTGGAACCGGAGCTGTTAACAATCCCTGTTAGCTCGTCCTGCTCTGCTGCTGTGTACTGGGACAAATCCAAAGGTGTCTTGGACACTATTTCGTATGCTTCGGACGCAGATGCTGCTACTGCTGAGGTAGTTTTCGTGGCATACGCCACCGCAAGCGTGTATTCGACATCAGTAACTTCGCATGCAGCGCTGGATGCATCAGCGCTCTTGATAGGTTTCTTCGTTTCAGACTTTGAGCGTTTTTCAGCACTCGCTTTCTTCTCTTTCTTCGGCTTGCGCCCAGATGCCGACTTATCCATGAGTGGTTCCGTGTCAGTTGCATCACAGCTCGCGTACGTATTCAACGCGCCGCTGCAACGTGACGTTTCAGGTTCTGAGAAGTAACCACGCGCCACCGAGTCGATTGTTTCGAGCAGGTGCAGTGGTATACAGGTTTTACGTGGCACCTTGCCACGTTTGGGCGAAGGTTTAGGTGTGATCCTGAGTGTGCTCATGCTGCTACTGCTATTGCTATTACTGTTGCTATTACTGTTACTATTGCTGTTGCAGTTACCGCTGCTGCTGCTGCTGAGACTACTGCTCTCCGACAGCAGCATGCGCAAGCTTGGCATTTCCGGCTGTGTTACTTCGCTGAATTCGCTTTCGGTCTGGTCCGGTTCGTCCACCAAGTCGACGATCTCCTCAACGCTCGGCTCGATTTCCTCCTGTTTTATGCCTCTTGCGATCATCGATTTCTTCAGCAACTTCCTGCGTTGCATGCGCTCTTGCTTGGCTGCCGCGCGGCGCTTCTCCAACAATTCCTGCTTGCGGCGCTCCAGCGCTTGTAGCTTCTTCTTGCGCAGCTTCAGCTGCTTCTTCTGTTGATCGGTGAGCACTAGCTGACGTCGTCGTATCGTACCGCCGACACTGCCTACCTTGCCCGCTTGTCGTATTTGTAGCTTGCTATAGCGACCCCGTTTGTCCAGCTTGCGCCCGCTGAGGCACAAGTAAGTGCGTGGTTCGGTTTGTTTGATGAGACTTTTGTAGCCATTTGGAGACGATTTCTTGCACTGTTGCTGAATTTTGGGTAGGTTAAGTATCTTAAGGCGTGACTTTTGGCCACTGCCGCCCGATGTGGATGTGGTCGGGCTGTGGCAGAGATCGAGCACATCGTCGTCTGAGGTCGTGGAGAGGTCAATGTCGCATTGTATAATTGGTGGCTGCTGCCAGCTGGGCAAGAGGCGCATGCGACCTGTGGAGGTAGGTGAGGAAATGGAAGCTTTGAAAATGACTCAGTTTGAAAAGTGAAAATTCGACTTACCTAACGGTTTTAGTGTCGCATTAGCAGCGGCATCATTTACGACAGCCGCCACTTCTTCGCAGGCCGAAGTTAGAGGCTCTGCTTTAATAAGCTTCAACTCGGCTTTCTCGCCGTCTCTGTCATGACTGTAGCTGGATTCTTGCTGTTGTTGCAGCTGCAACACTGCGCTCAGCAGCGGCTCTTCGTCTTCCAGCTTAATTTTTTCCGCCTTTATTTCCGTCTTAATCAGAAAGGGTGTCTGCAGTGGCGACTGTAATACTGCCGTGCCCGTCATCCCTGGAAAGCACTCGCTTAGCGTCGCTGGCACTTGTGGTGAAGGACTGGGTGTGATGGCAGCCAACAGCTGCTCAGGCTGCAACACAGTCAACTGTGCCTGCGCCTGATGCTGCTGCTGTTTTTGCTGCTGAGTTTGTTGAGCTTGCAGCTGCTGCTGCTGTTGGGACTGCTTCACCACACTTGACTGCTGTGGCAGTGTACGCACTTGTATTAATGGCGTCGATGGCACCTGCGAACTGCTCTGCGTCTGCGCTGCCACGCTAGCGGCCGCACCTGCGTACACCATTTCACGCGCCATCGTTTTGCCAATGCGCGCCTTGCGTCCCACGAACGGCAGCGCGGCAGAGTTGGCTGTGCTGCTGGTGGAGTTAGCACTGACGCTACCACCGTTGCGATTACCGCCGTTGGTTGTTGCTGCCGAGGTCGGCGTTGAGGGCGGTGGTGTCACCGTCGCGGCTGTTGTCAAGTCGTAGGCTTCTAGTATTGGCTGTGCTGCGTTCGTTCGATTGCCGATGGCGGCAAATCGCGCTATTGGTCGTTGTCGAATACTCTCGTCCTCCACCAACTTATTATCTCTTTTTTTGCCGCATTCAAAGTGCAGCTTCGCGTTAGCCTCTTCAATAGTCGCCGGCAGCGACGCCGACGACAACTCGTGTTCGGTAAGGGTGTCTAACAACTTCTCGTCGTTGGTGGTGTAGCTCTCGGGCGGTGTCGGCGGCTGTACTACGCTCTCCTCGTACTGGCTTTTGTTATCCGAGTCTTCTAGCTTCAGCTCGGATTTCACCGCCTGCAGCAGATCTAAATGCTGCTGCGACTGTTGCTTGCCAAAGAGCAGCAGCTCGTCGATTTGGGTTGGCGTAGTTGCCGTGGCCGTGAGCGCTACAGCTGTTGCTGTTATTGGCGCGCTAGTGATTGTTGCTGTTGTTGTCAATGTTGTCGTCGCCGTAGTCGTCGATTTTTTAACTGGGCCTCTACTGGTAGTCAATGAATTGTTCATCGAGCTGCTGCTGTTGTGCTGGCTGTTCGTCGTAATCGAACTCTTGTTGCTGTCGCTGCTGCTGTTGATTTCCCTGCTGCTGCTGTTGTTGTTGCTGCCATTCATCAGCATATTGCTGCTGTTGTTGCTCAAATGACTCATCGCTGAACAGCTGTTGCTGTTGTTGCTGAACGAGCTGCTGTTGCCGATGCTGTTGCTGTTGCTGACGTTGTTGCTACCAATATGAGGCCCAGTATGGACGTTTTTTGGACACGATTGTTGCATGGGACACGGACACTGTGGTGGATATTCTGTATAGAGATGGAAGAGAGAAAATGAGTGCTTAGGTGAGTAAGAGTTTTGAGTCTAGAAAATTCAAAAACCAATGATTTTTGAGCCCCTAACCCTATTTACCCCAGTTATGTACTACTACCACACAGGTGAGAACCATACTTTTCCTTACCCATATACGGTCCCTGTATGCTGCGCGTATAACACTGACCCGCCGCGCTGCCGCCCGGGCTATAGCCAGTGTAGTAGCCCGGAGGACCTGGATAGTGCTCGAGGTGTTGTGCGTGTGCTGCCGGTCCAGCCGGCACGAGCTGTGTTCCGGGGGGCGGTGCTGTTGGTGGTGGTCCCTGTATGGACGTTGGTGGTGGCGGCGGTCCAGTCGCTTGGCCAGCACCACCAGACGCCGTCGGCGGTGGTGGTGGCGGTCCCTGTTCGTACAATTCGGCCGGTGGCGGCGCCGGATGACCAGGTTGATAGTAAGGGTAGCGTCGGTATGTAGAGGGTGGTGGTGGGGGCGGTCCCGCGCTCTGATAAACTTTGGTCGAAAAGTAGGGCTGATAGGCGGGCGGCGAATAGCAAACCGCTTCCACCGGATATGGTGTACAATAGTTGGCCGGATACGCTGTCGAGTAGTGCATCTGTGCGTGCATCGAGCGTGGATATGGTGAACTTTGATGTGCGGCGGCGGCCGCAGCAGCAGCAGCTGCGGCAGCAGCGGCGGCAGCTTGCTGATGAAGCTGTTGTTGATGCTGCTGTTGCTGCTGCACCTGCTGGTGCTGTGTGGTGGTTGGCGCGCCGCTATGTGCGACCGGCGGATAGCGGAAAGGTGTCAAGTCGCCGCCAGTGATGAGAACATCACTGTCTGCGCTGTTATCTGCGGCAGTGGCCGACGATGGTGGCTGTTGTTGGGCCGCGGCTGCGAGCTCCGGATCGGAGCTAAGCGGCGCAGGTATTTGTTGTGACTTCTTAATGGATGAGCCAGCGGCGGCGGAAGCGGAAACAGCACCTGCAGCCAAAAGTGGCACATTAGGAGGCGGCGGTGGTGCGGCGGCTAAGGGCGGTAGAACGTGTGGTGAGATCAATGGACCGGCAGGTTGGTAATAGCCTGGAAAGAAACAAGAATAATAAGGAATCAGAAAAATGTAAAGGAAATGAAGGAAAGAAAAAAGCTACATAAATCTAAAGAAGCTGCTTAAAGCGTATGCTGACATTTCTTAAATAAAAATCTGACTTGCGTGAAAAACAGACCAAAAGGATCTGCCGAGTTCTTGGCCAGCATGTACGAGTCTAATTTATAGCCGTTAATCTGCAAAATGTGGCCATGAGCTTGTGCGCAGTGCTTTGGAAAATATTGTCGCCGATCGATTGCCCGTTACGTTGCGCAGCTAGCGGCCGCATTTACAAACATGCACACATGCATACATACATATGTATGTAAATATATTTATATATTCACTTGCCGCTGTTTTTCTTTTAAAATACAGTGTGCGCTTTCGAAAGCAAGACGCAGAGCGAGAAAATGAGAGGAGAAAGAAAAAAACCAAAACGTCTATTTATCGAGTATTTGATCTGCTCACAGTTGCAGTGGCTGCAATTGTTTTTGTACTTCTTTTAAATGTTTTTTTTTGCCTGCCTATATTGTTGTTAAACTTGTTTGGTTGTTACTGTTGCTGTATTGCCGTTATAAGCAAGAAAGCAAACAGCGCCTTACGTAAATCCCGCCATTACGTTGCTGTTGGCTTCGCTGCTGCAGCTGCAGCTCCTATTGACAGCGTGCGCGCTTCCATTGGCCATTGCAGCTAGTCGTAAGTGTTATTCGGTTAGTTGATCGGACGATCGGCAAAAGGAGTGATTTTCGTATAACCGTAGCTGTGACGGTTGATTTTGTTGCTAGCTGTGGTTGTTTTTGTCTTTTTACTTTTCCTACAACTGCACACAGTTGACAGCACAGCCACAGAAACAGCCTACCGGCAACAATGTTGCAGCGCACAAGCGACAACAAGCAATAGCAACAACAACAATCATAAAGGTAAAGCGCCTAACAAAGCTATAAATTTAAATGTGAAAATTTCCTGGTTGAGTTTTTTTCTTTAATTTTTTCCACTTCATGTGGCTTTTCGCCGTTTTACTTGCTGTAACTTGCGGTTAGCTGAGTTTTATTTTTAGTGTGGAAATTTGACATTTTGACTTTTTAGTCGTTAAGCGACAAAAGGTCAGCGAGCGAGGCATTTGACAAGCATAAATTGGGAAAATCAATTGCGACTTGTGAATAAGCGCACAAAGTAAGTAAATGAGGAACAGCAATCGATTTATTAAATTAAAGTAAATCATACTATTTATGTATATCTAAGTATTTGAAAGTCTATAGTAACGATGCGTAATTTAGTGTTGTTACAAATGTCTTTTGAATTTTTAATTTCGAGTGGCTTAAGCACTGAGATTGTTTGTTGTCCTGCTTGAAGTAGTGCTGGGCAACTTTTTCTTGCTGAAAAACTTGCTTGTAGCTACTTTGGCAGTTGCACCTGCAATGGAGTGATTCAATCGATAAATCGGCTGAGTACATTATTCAATCAAGTGTATTAAATTGGGTTTGGGCAAGGGTAGACATTCGGTCTGTTCGATGAGTGCACTAAAAGTGTAGAACAGCGTAGAGCAGAACAGTATTCTGATATTTTGCGCAAGAAACGCTGGCAGCCATTCGCGCGGTAATAGGAAAGCCGAAATTGCCCGGCATTGGTTTAGTGCAAGAGAACTCTTTTTTTTTACACCTGGACGTTCTGATTTGTCCCCTTTAATTATTAGGTTACGCCTTAGCCCAGTCCTACCACAGAGGACTCGCATAGACTCAATGATCTTTGTGGCAACACAGCAAGGTCTTTGAGAAGTATTTCTATAAATTTTCATATAAAATTTTCATATAAAATTTGGGGAGATTTACACAATCCAACATGGGTGACAACTTGGCTTGAGGCGAATATAACTGTAAGAAATCAAAACCAACCAAATGTGTGTCGAGCGGGTTTTTAAGCGTTTATACGATCGAAATAGCCATCACACCATGTTGTCACACATGTCTAATCGTGTAAGCCCCGCTCTTAGTTTTTTATAAATATCTCTGACGTTCAATTCTCGTTCTGCGTTATTGCGAAGTGATAAAAATAACACCTTTTCACCGCATTTATTTCGGTGTTAATTTTATACTTTTTACTTCTCTTCACGATAACGCAGAACGGGAATTGACCCTCTGGTTAAAAATCGACTATTCGGCTATTTGGTGAGTCGACTAGTCGATTAGCAACTTTTTTTTTGGTTGATAGTCGAATAGTAATTATTGATTAACCGCTAGATTTCGACTAACTGTTCACTTTCGACTAACAGCTCACTATCGAGTACTCTGAAAATCGACTAACCGAAATTATTCGATTAAATTAATTTTAAATTATTATTGTTTTTACCATAAATGTATTTTTATTAGCGCGGTTGGGGGGTTTTCCATGAGGATAAGTATTAAAAAAAAAAAATTAAAAAATTTTACTAAAAGAAACTAACGAAAAATTGAAAATGAACGGATAGTCGACTCGTTTTTTGTGAACGGTTAGTTGAAAAAGTCGAAAGAAAACGGTTAGTTATTTGAGTGAAAATGATTATTTTTTTAAACAACTTTTGCTATTCGACTAACCGATTAGTCGACTAGTCGACTAACAAGAGCTCTAGTTTCATGGCCTATTCTTTGTCAAAATTTTAAGTGACTATTGTTAGGGAATACGTATATATGTGCCCGGCTGCTTGTAACCCAAACAAGCCGTAATTTGCTATCTGCATTAGCGATTGTTCATCTCCTGCGATAGATCTCCGGAGAAGAATCGCTTGTGGAGACCACTCATCACATTCGCAGGCGATCAACTTTCAAATAGTTAGTTACACAGCTTGTTTTAACTTTGAATTTTGATGAAGTTGTGTTTTTCTATAATATATCGCCGCCCGTATGCCAGAAACATAAATGTGTAAAAAATTAAAATTTTGGGAAATCAAGTTTGAAAGTTTTTCTTTACGAGGTTTAACTCTACATTTATGCAATTGAAATTGTAAAATATGTGCTTTCCATGTACGCATGGTATTCTGGCTTTTGGTATAACATAAAACATCCAAAGGTTATCAAGTCAACACAATAACTCAAAACTGATAACTTTGCGCATTCATACTTCTGGCATGAGGATGACGACACATGCTCAAAACAACATGGAGTAAGCTATTTTTGTGAATACAGTAGTTTTCGTAAGCACTTTTTGAAATTAAACCTTCTGCGATGAAATGCCCAAGTACAAAAAATTATCTGCGATGAGCATTTCGCTCGCGATGAAACTGACAGATCTCCTGCGATGGCTATACGCTAATGGAGACAGCAAGTAATGCCAGAAGAGAACTGCTTATCGAACTGATGAGCCCAAAAAAGGTATTCTCAGTTAAATTAATTAAATCAATCGACATACATACATACATCAAATACCAGTTACTGTATTTTTTGGCGCGAGTTTCCGATTTCCCATTAGAAACAGCCTATTCCTCAGTTCTTGATTACAATGAATGTCGCATACTAAACATATGTAAATCGCTCTATCAGCTGATATTCTTGTAGTGATCTTTTATTAAAGATATTGTACCACCTGATTGACCAATAAATGACTTCGCTTATTTTGGAGGCCCGTTGTTAAAAAAAAGTAATAAACAAAGTACCAATAAGGTGTTTTTTTATGAAGCGCGTTGCCAGTTTTACTCGTGACTATTTACATATCAACAACAAACAACGCTATTTATATAATTGAACAAAACATTAGCTGTCAACGACAGCCGTTTGATGAGCTAATAATCAATTGACATTTTAATTTACACACTCATTATCTACAGCAACTATAAAATAGCCCACTTAGAAAACATCAGCGGGCGTAGTAAGCGTAAGCTAAACCCAACTCTACCACATTTTCGTGTTAAACGACAATGAATCGTCGTGACAACTGCCATTTTCAGTGCATATACAAACGAGACAAGTGTGACATGTCAAAATACACCTTTAATGACAGCTTATTGTAAACAGTACACCCATTGTGACTGGAAAAAAGGAGGAAAACAGAAACACACGTAAGCAAAAATGTATGCAAACAATAAAAGTCTTCATACACTGACGAACTCATTCATTTATGCATCACTCTCCTGTAATTATAAATTTATATCCTGTCACTTGCCGTTCACGTTTGTGCTGCGGTGTGTTTTTATTTTCATTTGTTTTTCATATACTCGCCTCCCCAAACACAAATGCACGCGCGCAAATCGAGCTTTAATTTCGTGCATTATTCACACGCTGTCGACATTTCAGGCTTGGGTTTGTTTCTCTACTTATTCAACACCCACCCAATATCATTCATCACCCACTGGGCCGCACTGTCAGACAGTTTATGCCAAAGTAGGGTCCCCATATGTATCGGCCATCAGCACATCCGACCAAGAGTGACAATGATCCCTAACAAGTGTTTGTAGGTAACAATGAAGCTAATCAATCGGTGTGTCTGTCAATCAATACCGCGAATAAATTTCAAATGGAATAAGAGTATGTGTGTAAAATATCTAGTAGGTACTTAAGGAGAATGATCACCGTGGAGTGTGAGTGCGCGTATATTGTGACACATCACGAAGTTCGTGATTCCGCATAATCTACTAAAGTACAACAGCTGCATTGTAAGTTGAAGTTTATTAAATATGCCCGTACTTGATATACATAAATGCGTTTACATATGTGGGTTGCTAAGTGAGGGAGGAGGGAGGGATGTCAGCTGGAACATAGAACTGCAAAGGTACATACAGTCCGCGACAAAAGCATAGCACATCAACATTTTATTTTTTTTAACATTTTTTAAGGTCACTATTTTTCATAAAAGTGTAGTTCAATATGTAATTAAAACCATATACTTACATTCAAATCTCAAACTATACAAAAACTAGAAAAATTTCACAAACTTTTCATTCCAATCCCAGGTTTTTAATTTGAATTTCTAGAAAAATGTTTGGTATACAGTTTTATAGCTTACTAAATTTTAGCAGAACAAATTGCAACTCTGAAGTTGCTAAAAAAAATTTCTCGTGGATTTTTCATAATTTTTTTTTTTCGATTTCACGCACTTTCTTTCATATAAAAAAAGTTGTTACCATGCTTTATATGGAAGAGAAAGCACAACACCTTCAACGAAAAACATTCACCAAAATCATCGCGAATTGTGTACCACTTCAAACTTGCATACACGAAAGTTTTCTAAAAATTCTGATAAAAAGATTTAAATTTTTATGATTTTTTTTAAAGATTTGTTGAATTTTTAAAAATTCTTAAGTTTGAAATTTTAATTTGTTTAGTTTTTGTTGTAGATTTAACTACATATATTTTTATAAAAGAACATTAAACTGTCGAAACTGACAATTATATTGTGAATGCTATTTTCGTGAACACTGTTGTATATGGAACATAATCAGTTTGATACAATTTAAGGCTATTAAAATAATTAAAATAAATATGAAGAATTCGCTAAATGTTAGAGTTAAATATTTTTTTTTTGTAATTTCTTCAAGCGTCTCCTTCTCATGACCAACTAAAGTGAGATGATTTGGGTGTGGGACAGTCATTAGAATAAAGCGAAATGGCATATTAACGAATACTGCCGAGAAATATGAAAAAAACTTTATAAAAGGAAATAAGTGAAGTAACATAAATACAGTTTGTTGAGAAATTCAGTAGCTCCAGGCCATGGAAATGTAAGCAATTTCACGTATGGATTAACATTCTTAGGGAATTTGTATTAAACATTAACATACAACAATAAACAGTTAAATGTGAACATAGGGTAAGCTTCGATTTGTTTGTGGAGGGAGTATGAATACGGTATAAAATAAAAAATAAAAAACGCGCCCAATGAGCCATAAAATGAGGAATATCACAATTCGTGAGGTGTGACAAGTGATGTGAAAGGCAGATAATAAAAAACAACAATATGTAAACACAATTGAATTGAAAGAACGAAACAAAAAACAAAGAAAGTCAATAAGCAGCTGCCAACATTTCTGGTAAACCTAACCAAATGAGTTTGTACGTGTTTGTAGCGGAAATAACCAAACAATTTAGCAATTTAGGCTTAAATTGTTTGTCGACATGAGCGCAATATGAACGCCTTATGAATCAGCAACCAACCCCCAAGTCCGAAGCAAAAGGCAAGCCGGTGGCAGCACATTTGTACCCGACCCGCCTGCCGCAAAGCTATATAGTGGGCGGCAATGCCATGCCAAAATAAATAAAGGTTATTTTGGTTAGCTCACGCGTGCTCGCTTGAATGTGAAAACAAATCTGCTGCCATCAAGGTGTAGGTAATTGGAATGTGTTAACAATAAAAATCACAACATGCTTAAATGGCAATAAAATTGTGGTTGCCCAATGTCACCGCAGAAGTCGTTACTCACACGCTCTCTTTCCCGCACGCATTCACGCTGTGTTGATTTTCTCGCATACGCGCACTTCCTGTTGCCGTTAAAAAGCTACTACAGCCAGTACATGGCCATTGTTGGCTCTGACAGGATTGTTGGCGAGGTCTTTGACACAAACGGTGATTGAATGTTTGATTTGTTGTTTGTATGTCCTAGCAATCGTATGTAGTTGTCAGATTATTGACATTACATCTCTAATTCTTCTTCGCCACTTGCTGGCAGATGGGTAAGCTATAAAAATGCGGAAGCCAAAAAGAAATATGAAATAACTGAAGCCAACGCATAAGGAAGTATAAATGTTTGGTATGTCTGGCATCTGCGCTTATTGGTGCATGTTTGTGTGTGTCGCGGATTCCAGACATGTCTGCGTCTGGAATTATAATTGCCTTACCAACGCTCGTTGTTAAATGGCTTCATTATAACAAAATGGCACATAAGCACGCCCAGCACATTAAAATATTTAACGAAAGGTGTTAAGTAATTTGAACTGCGTGATGAATGAAATTTGTTGGCAGCACACATCAACGGAGGTGACGTGCGATAATAAAATATTTATTGAGGAAAAAGCGCATATACAAGATGAAGTGCTTTGGCATTTAAGTGCATAAAAATTGACAGGAGTGTTCTCTCGTATTCGTCAGACAAAAATATGCAGCAGCATCACAGTTTAGCAGCATTCGCTATCAAAGAGACAAAATATCCACCGAATTGCAAAAACATGCAACTTTCGAAACAGCTGGTCACTTCCACAGTTGCCACAGGTGGTTCGTTTGGTAATTTATTTTCTGCTTCCCCTCAAAATGAGATGTCATTTTGCTCTCCCAAATTCCGCTACATTGTAGTTTTCTAAAATTTTGGATAAATTTGGATACGAGAACACCCCTAACGTGATTGATTAACAGCGAACAGATGTTCCATAGTACCACAGAAGTAAATTAAGCGCGAGCACATAAGCAAGAACAAAAACAAAATCGCTTTCAACTTAAACCATTTTTGATTATCCATTGCTCTAAAGTGAAATGGTGCATTTTCATCACAAGTGCTTATAAAACAAATGTGAAAAGCGTGTTTGAATTCAATTCAAACTTTGTTTACCTTTCAGAAGTGGCATATCTACGATAAGCGAAGCACAACCACTTGAAGGTAACGTGCAAAATTAATATAATTTACACTTTTATGGCGTGAAAGCGCAAACATTTACATAGTGTGATGATTACGCAGAATTGAAAATGTAAATATGAAGAGGTGTGAGAAATGTAAGAGTCACGAAGGAGGTGATGAAAAGCACATAATTTAAATGAATAAATCACACTTAATTATCACCAGCTACAACAACGTAATGCAAGCCAGCGACATCGAAAAGTACAAAATTGAGTTATTGCCAGTAAGCAGCAAAGTGTATCCAGTAAAAGGGGCGCTATTATAGAGGTAAGGAAATTGCCAAACGCAGATGTGTAGCACTTTGATGTATAAATACAACAGCAAAAAAAAAAAAAAAAAATCGTTGAATAAAACCAAAATCAGCTGTCTACCGTGTCGCGCACAACCATTTTGCCAAAACAACAACAAACCGGCATATTTTTACCAAACACTTGCAGTAATGCATACCAAGTAGATTTGTATACAGTAAGCGCTTTGAGAACGCAGCTGACAACATGCCAAACGCATGCGGCGCAAATGTGGAGACCCGGCGTGAAATGAATGTGGTTGCAATGGAATTTCTATATACTTAATAAAAAAATAAAATGAAGCGACTCCAGGTGTGACCATAGACAAAGTGTGTAATGCTGACGCACGTGAAACGCTGTTGTTGAGAATGTTTAACGATACTCCATCGATTAACTAGTTCCATACCTACTTGGGACGGAGAAAATGCTAAATTAGATAAATTATGTAGATAAATCATAACTATTTTTCATTCGATTTAAAAGGACAAAACCCTAAAGGTGATGCAGCATGGCAGATTTTTCAGGCGTTGAGGCTTGAGACGCCCAAGCTCTAATATTAAACTTATAGCCGGATAGCCTGAAAAGCGTTGAACGCCAGAAAATCTTGGGGAGGAGTTGTACTCTGCCTGCCATCCCTAAATTGGTGCGTCAAGCGCCAAGGAACTGTCAAAAATTCACATGCCTATACAATTTGTATGAACCATACCACAATAACGCCGCGATAGCGGCGAGCAAATGAATTTGAATTTTTGACAGCGCGCTATGTATTGAAGCTGGATCCAGAAGTCGGTAAAAAAAGACAAAAAGTGAAAGAGGAAACACGAATGAACACGAGCGGAAATGAGACAATATCAAAAATTAACGGCATAAGCTTTTGCTACACCAATTATAACCAAACTGAAGGCGAAAGTAACGTTGGATAAAACCGGTTCATAAAACATTATTCCAGTTGGGTACCCTACATCACGGCGCATTTTTCGCCGCCAACTAAATTCAATCTTGAGTGTATGTGAAATTGACGGCGCAAATGAATAAATGAATGACTGAGTAAATGATTGATTGCCGGCGCGCCGTTTTGTTGACAACGGCAGCGGCGACAACACACCTAATACTACTCGATTGGTAGCGCGGAGCGCATTTTGTCGCACGTTTTGTTTATGCACGAATCGACCGACGCCCTGATATTTAGCGCGCGTTACTTGACTACACAAAATGTGACGATAGCAAGTTGTTAGTGCAAATGCAAGTGTGTGAATATTTTTCGCACAAATTGTGCGCATAATTAGTTGATGAACTACGATGCGCCGAACGCGTCAAAATCGTTACGACAATGACATATGCATTGGTAAAATGGTTTGGATGTGTGCCACATGCATAAGTTTAATTGCATTTATGAGTAATAGTCGCGCGCGTCGTGTGAGCCCGCCACGAGTGCTTTGACTTTCGCGAACTTTTATAGAGGTTGATTAGATGCGCTATGGAATGTATTGTGCACGGCAGCAGCATGTGAGTGAATGGAATTATGAAAGAAATTATCACAAGTAGGAAAAACATTTGAAGGGTATATTGTTCGGAGAGAATGAGCGCTTTGAACAAATAGTCGCAGTGGCAGCTTTTCCTTGACATTTTATTTATGTATTTTTTTAACAATAAGTCAAATACATATACAGATTAAACCTACGATGAAATTGGTTGCCAAGATTTTCTTCTCGATTTGACATTAAGTCCAGCATCTTAAAACTTTAGGCCGTGCCCTTAGGCCGAAGTTCATAAAAAAATCATAACTTCTTATCACCTGAACGTTTTAAAACTCCCATTTTTGCTTAAAGAAGTTAAGTATTTTTCAATTATCGCTAATTATATCACTCGCTCACTTGGCCTTCAATCAAAAAAATTATAATTTTAGTTTCAAAGTAAATTAGCAGTTTCAGCTTATTTCTTTGTAAATGTTTACATACTCACACTCGCTTCAGAGTCAGTGAATAAAATGAATGCCCCATTTAACGCATTCAACGGACCATCAACACAAGCACATGTTATTTCACGCACACATTCATTCACACATATCATACACAATTTTATCATCATCACCATCAGCCACATCAACGCAGCCATCATCAATGTCATCAGCGCATAAATAATTAAACGCTGCAACGTGTCACAACATATCGTAAGGCAACGTTGCGCGTTCTCAGTGAGAACGTCGAGGAATTTTGAAGTGTTATAATTACGAGGAGCAAATGCAAAGCGCGCACGCATTCACTCAAACGCGCGTAATCGCGAGTACGCACTAGTACAGCAGTGCAAATACGCAATGGACACGTAAAAAGTGCCAATAATGAATGCCGCCGCGGCTGTCAGTGTCATAAACACCAACACCACCAACAATGCCGCCAACTAATGCCTTTGATTATGATAACGATAATTATGTTTGAAATGATGTTGCCCGCCTTATTGGTGCTAATGTTTATGCTGACGCTGATTTCAAGCCCGTGAATGTCGACATACGCGTTGCATGTGAATACGGCTTTGTAAATAGTCAGTAAAAATTAAAAAAAAAAAAGCTAAAGAAGTAGAGGGAAGGCTAAGTAGCTGCTGAAAAGTCGGGTAAGGCGGAGTGTTGGTGGCGGGGGTTGCTGCTATTCGTAGTGGTTGACTGTTGTTTGTTCATGTGCGAAAAGTTGATGGTGCGTTGCAGCCAAAACAGTGCGCTTGAGTGTTAACTGAGGTGTAGCGCGCATCATAAGTTCTGCGTAATTAACCGCTCTTGTATTGCCCACAGCAAATGACGCGCTCAGAAGCGTATGCAGCGAGTGCTTGCTTGCGGGCGTGAGGGTGGCAGTGATAAGTATAGATCGCAGCGTAGTGAAATGTAATTAAAACGCATGATGAGTGTGGACGCGTAATGAGTTGTAGCGGCAGTAAATTTATACTTTTTACATACATATGTAGTAGATGACGAGCTAGGAAATGTATGCCTTTGCTTGATTGTGAACTTGGCTAATGTCAAGCGTAAAATGACTAAATCAGCGTAAGTCAGGGCTGGCCGAGTAGCTATCCAACTCGCAAGCGGCAGATACAACATCAGCACGCAATCACTCATGCTCTGTAATTTATTTGGCAATGAAATAAAATTGGTTTAGGATTTTCGGAGTGACTTCACTTTATTTCGCAGTCAAAAACACTTTGAGGTTATCAGTTTACTTTTGATTGACATTTATTTATGTAACCAAATGTGATGCGCCCCATTGACACCAGTTATCTTAACGTTGAACGGTTATAGGGCCAAAGTGTGGCCATTAACCTAAAATTGAGTACATTTTTGCTCAAGCAGCATCCCTGCTGCCACTTTCAATCACTTTAAAAGGCATTCAATCATGCTCAAGTGTGGCAATCATCGCAGGAAATTGCGTTCCTTCACTTTGTGAGTGTAACGAAAATCCATTTAAAATGCAAAATAAGTGTCAAATTTATTTACATTTCATGAACAGCGCAGAAGTAAGACATAAAATAAAGTAATGGAATTAGGGGCAAATTTGTAATGAAAAAATAAAATAGATGCGAGATGATTTACAAAAATATCACTTTCTACGCATAGATTAGACTTTTGATTTTTTCCGAGATTTTCGGATTTTTCATGAATAATGCCATTATTTTGAAAAAGAAAATCTTAATAAAGATAGAGTGAAAAGTTGTTAAGTCCCATTTTAAAAACTTCGCAGGAGAGGAAAAAAGCTTCTTATATCCATTTTCTTCAAGTATTTCCCAAAACTTTCAACACAACATTTTGGCTGTTTAAAGGAAAGCAAACTCCATAGGAATCAGCTTATTAAAAGCTTTCGTAATATTTTGGCCTTATCGGATTTTCGGTGTTTCTTTTGGACTTCTTCATTTTAAATTTTTTTTCATTGAATATAAACAATAAACAAATAAAAGAATGCATGCAATGCATTTTTATTTCTCTAGCCTCGTGTATCAAAATATCAGCTTTCCAAAAAAGTGGACTTAACAACTTTTCACTCTAAGCTAGCGATATGCAATTATTAAACAATTTATTAAAAATTTGTATATTAATGGCTTTTAAAAAGTTGTTAAATTGAACAAAAAAAACTTAAAAATAATATTTAATACAAAAATTTTAAATTCATGGTCTTTTTGTTTCTACTAAAAAAAGCCGCCCTTTGATTGCCCCTTCTCTTTTCGTGCTCGATTCTAGATTATATTATGGTGGCAGCCTGGAGAGCGGCTCACTGAGAAATTAACATTAGAAAGACGTCCAGAGGTTTTTTGACCCATTTTAATTTTGACTGCCAATATTTCTTTTGTTAAGTTATTTTTCTAAATTGATATTTTGTGACTTTTATTAAAAATACATCAAATTTAATTTTAAGGCATTCCTATTTTATTGATGCTTTTCAAACTCAAACCACTGAAAAAAAAAAAGAAAATAAAAATTTATATTTTGTTTTATTTTTACAATTATTAAACAGTTCTTAATTAAAAGTTTTTTGTTACTAAAATTTATTTTAAAACGTCAAATGACCCCTCTTCGTCTTTCAAGCAATGTCGATTTCCAGGCTACCTGGTGTGGATGGGCACATTTCGATAACCGAGGTTTTTTTTTTTTAATAAAGTAAGAAATTATAAAAGTAAAAATTATTTAGTGGCTAATTCAATTTTAATTTCAAATTATAAGTATTTTTTTACTAAAATTAATTTTAAAAGAGTTGGGTTAAATTTTCCGTGTCATTCGTTCAAGGTATATCGATTTTGCAGGCTTTCTAGTGTTAATTAAACTGTCCACTGTTTTACCACTTTGTAAAATTTCGATTCCTAAATAAAAAAAAAACCGTGTTCGTTTTTTAAATAATACACTTTTACGGGAAAAAGGGCACATTTACCACCCTTTGCAGCTTTGTCAGGGGAGATGGTTGCATAAAACGAGTATATGTATGTATGTACATTAGGAAGGGCTATTTTTTTTACTATGCGCGTATAGCGTAGGAGGATTCTACGTATAATTCTAAGTAAATTTGCAGAAGAAACCATGGGTCTAAAATCAATTTGGAGTTTGCCAAATTACGAAAATAATTTTCGAAGGAAATGTGAAAATTTTCACTGTTGCGCCTTCTGGTGCAAGTTTTAAGAAAAAGATAAGTGCAGAAATAGATTTCCCATACCAAAAAACCCCTTGTAGAATGTTTTTATGCAAAATTTAAGCACTTTACGACAATACTCCACAACTCCTGGCAAACTCCAAATTGATTTAGACCCATGGTTTCTTCGGCAAATTTTCTTATAATTACACGCAAAATTCTTCTGTGATATAGGCTCATAGTAGAAAAAATCTCCCATACAAATTGACCCGCCCTAATGTACATATGCAAAAACATTTCGCCACCTAAAGGTGAAAACGTGCCAAGTCCAATTTTTTATTTTTTTTTAATTTAGTTCTAGATGCAGAATGACAGACAATACGAACTACATCGATTTTTCGTCTCTCCGGAATAATTTCAAAAATGGACTTAAAGCCTTTTCACCTTTAGGTAACGATGTACTTTTAAAGGGTTGAGTCTAAGAAGAAACGAAAATATGTACCACTAATTTGTGAAGTATTTTCTTTATATTTCATCGCAACTGGACCAGAAGATTTATATACAAGCACACTCACTCTCGAACTTACATAAGTGTGCAAAATGCAGGTCACACAGTGAGACAAAAGGCAAAACAAAATGCCATTAATTCAAGATTTACCAACAACAACAACAACGTGCTGCAAACAAACGAACGTAAACAACAACATCGCAACATATTCAACCCAGATCAGTAGCAACTCATCAGTGCCTGCAATCAGCAACAGCAGCGACAACGACTATGAAATCAGAGCAGTCCAATCGCTGCAGGTGCAACGAGTAACTGGTCAACAACGGTATAAGAGGAGTTAAATAAGTTTTAAGTATGCATGCGGTTGCAGTTGTGTGTGTGTGTGCGCGTAGAATGATTGTGCGTAGGCAACAGCATTTATCTCGAATTCTGGCATCAACGTCACCACCCAAGTGATGACTATTTTTGTTTTTGCCACGCAGGGCTTCCATCTCGCCTAAATATGTATGGCATACGCAGTGGTGTACCGCAAGTGACAACAAATAAAGGAAAACAGCAAGCAATGTACATATGTATGCAAAATAGTCCAGCCAGTCAGCCATTCATGAAGTTATCAGCAAGTTGCAAAGCTGTGCGGCGATTGCTGCTTGTTGGTCACATATTGCCATAAGCATAAGAGGTATACAAATATGTACATATGTATGCAAGTATGTATGTAGATGCCGCTTTGCTTTTCCTCACTGCTTCCCTCATGTTGGCAAAACATTCTAGCCAATTCATCATTTTGTCAGCGTGACAAACTCAACAATTGACAATTTTTCAAGCTGCCAACGCTATAGAGTTGCTGAGTTGTCGTTCGGACGAGTGGCAGCAGCGTGGCAGCAAGGCTGAGTGGCAGAATGAATGCTCGAAACGAGAGTTGGGAGTTGGGCGGCGGTAGTTAGGTGAAGTGTATGACAGTCGTTCGCCTGCTCCTCCATCAAAGTTCGTTTTACAAATATGTAAATGTGTGTGGACAGACTGCGATGAGATGGGTTCTGCGGTGTTTGAGAGATATGCGCACATAGTAGACGCAGCTACTTACTTATTCGTACATATGTATGTATGTACGTATGTGTACCTCGTTTTTGCATATGTAGCATGTACATACATATATATTTTTTGTCAACGTCCTGCGTGAATGCTGATAAAGTGTGACAGATAAAAAAGCGACTTTTGAATATTTTAAGTGGACTATCACCGGCGGTTGGACCGCATGCCACAAAACGTACTTGAACTGTTATTGTGTGTGTGAGCTTGTGTGGGTGTGAGTGTGTTCATGCATGTGAAATGGTAAGGTGAAGAGTTAGGAACAGTGGTCTGGAGGTATAATGAGAAGTCCTTTTAGTGTAGCCCCCCCCCCCCTACTCTTAGATTTAATTTAGAGCCCTCCGATGGGAGTGCCACACACCGTATCGTCCTCCCAGCACTTCCTCGAAAGAATACGAGTGAAGAACTTGTTCTCGAGCTTCAAAGACGGTGTTGTGTAGTCTGGGGACCTAAAAGCATGAGGGTAGTTGGTTAGAACGTTGTTATGTCCAAATCTGGATAAAAACGAATGCTGTAATTTGCGATTTTAAGCTTTTTCACATCTAGAAACGCCGAAATTATTTGTTTTTGGCAACTTCGAAAAAATTCGAACATAACTTCGAATTTTCGAGCTTAACATTTTCAACTAAAAATTATCATTGATAACTTTTGAGAACATTTCTGAACATTTAGCGTTTAATTATTCAGCTTCGATTGTTTTTTTGCGAAATTCTATAACATCCCCTCTTCAGTAAACAATGAAGAATTTTTTACGACTAGTAAATTGTGTTCACTAGAATACATTTTCTAGCTACGCCATCAAGATATGTATTTATTAAGCGCAACATTCCCCGGCACTCGAAACTCACGCAAGGCTATTAATTTCGTTTTTATTGCGTTATATACGGCTTCTTCATAGCTTTAACTCAATTAAACACGGATTACCAACACATGTCTTTAGAGGTAACCACATATATACATACATATATATGTGTTTACAACATACTTCATTGCGGTGCGACAGTAAATTAAGAGGTGTTGACAAAATTGCCGACACGTACAAATAAATTCGTTGGATTGACTGCAGGACCGGGCGCGGCATTTGTAATCCTGCGCGATGACAAAGCACACTTCCCTTTGCTCCGAAAAAATATATACCCATAAAAGCAAATAAATACAAGCTTTTGCTTTTGCTTTAATAAGGACGTGCTTACGGCTGGCGATTGTCGCATGTGTTTCATATTGTGTATTTTCCGTTCAGAGCGCACATTTGTCAGCTTGTTATTGCTTTATACTTTGTTATTATTATTGTTAGCATTATAATTTTGTGGCGCATTGATTGCGTGACAAATCATTTATGCCGCAAATGCCACAAATTATTGGCGCGCAGCCCAACGCAACGGGCCAAACCGCGGCACATGCCACCACAATTCCAACGCCAACCAACCACTTACCGCAAAGCACTTTCTTCCATCCGACGCGCGCAATAATTCTATGTTTGCGAGTGGTAGCTGTGGTGGCAAAATGGAGTGTCATTAAAAAATTGCAACAACAATAAGGCGAACAAAAACGCGGAAGGATACTGCAAGCGTAAATTCTTGCTGGTCGCTATATTGTTTGGGTGGACAGATAAGCGACAGTGGCACTCATTTCAGCGCGCGCGCGCGCTCGCCCTCCTACGAGTGCGTTCACTTTGGACAGCCATAAGCTCCAAATGACAAACTGCGCTACGCTATGCAGTGTCACTAGGCGGACAGTCTGCGTTAGTTGTTAGCTGAAGAGGGAGCTCATACACTGTTGGCGCAAACAAGCACGCACATACATACAAATACCCCAACAATCCAGACATTCAACGCTTGACAGGCGCGTTGAACGGCGTCGTGACAGATAGACATTGTCAGTAGTGATTAACTCTACTCTAGCTTGTTGTCACTCGCTTGGCTGTGTTCATTAAGCGTCGAACATATGCGGTAGCAGCTCAATAAAAAATTAAGCACATGAGTCCATTAATTTTTCGACGATGACAAATTTATTTTCAACATTTTTTCGAACGCGCCATATTTTTCAACTTTATTCTTTCTTTTGATTGCTGCGCACTTTTTGTTGTTGTATTATTGTATTGTTTGCAAATAGCCGTACATCACACAGTTGATACGAAAAATTGTGGGCGTCTATGACACTAATGGACTACATTTGTTTGAGTGCAATCGGGCTGGTTGAGCACCACGCGCGGTGTTTTGTTTTTTGTTCGTTTATTATTATTTTTTATTGTTATTGTTTTTCATTGTTCTCGTGATTAGTTGACAAATTTTTTCATGCTTGTCCTTTCGCGCCACTGTGACATTTTGTTAGATAATTGTCAACTTTTGTTGTCAGGCTTTTCACTTTTTTTTTTGGTTGTTGTTGCTGTCGTGTAGATAAGAGCTCTCTAATGCCGCCGCTGCCGCGTGACTGCACTGGCTTAACCTGGGTTAGACGTACGCGCGCGATAACAGCAGATAGCTTTGTGTTGTCAGAATGTTAATTGTTTGACTGCTTGTTTCGAAAATAGTAAACGGGTTAGGGAGGTCATGTATTGATTGTATGTATATGTTCCTTAGGAAGTTAAGGGGTATGTGAAGACGGTTACATTAGGACAGAATTCTTGGAAAATACAAAATTAAATATTTTACGCTAATCTAATTCATTTTTTTACAATAAAAAATATACATATGCTAACAAGCAAGCTTCAAACATATCTAATTTATAGTTTTCAAAAAATTTCGCAGTCGATAGTCAAATTCGAAGTTTCGAAAATATTCTCTGACCAACTGGTGAGATATTCCTTTAGAGGCAGCGTATTTCCGAACTTCCAGCAAAGCTATAGAACTAAACTTGATAGATTTCGAAAATTTCGAATTTACAGTACAGTTGACGAATTTTAAAACCTTAAACTCTAAGATTAAAAGACTTATTCAGAGGATGCAAGACGTGTGTATTTAAAAAATACAAAAAAAAATATATATATTTCGAATTTACGCTTTTTCAAACGCTGCCTCTAAAACAAAATGTCGCCATTTTGTGTCAAACAATATCAGAGAATTTTCGACCATATTTTCGAAATTTTGAAATTGATTATCGAGTTTTCGAACTTGAAAAAATTTTAATTTTTTTTTTTTTTTTTGAAATAACCTGACAAATACAATTTTACAGCACAAATATTTCTAAAGACAGAGAGAGCTCATAATAAAAAGGAGCAAATGAATGGATTCGAAACAAAGAGTTGTAAACGATTTTTAGTATTGAATTATTATTTTTTAGAAGTCAACGCCAGCTGTAAAATTTCAGGCAATGGGCTTTATGTTGAAAAGAATGTTCGGCTTTTTCGTCTATTGAACAGGTAGAAGAGTCAGCTATAAATAGAGTTTAATTGGGCCTCTAGTCATCGAAGCATCCACCGTAAGCAGGCTTCGAGAAACGAGTCGTTTATGACGTTAAAAAATAAAAGCAACATTTACGCGCACCAACTACACGTTTCTAGGCATGGCCCTTGTAAATAGCTATTTTGGACTTTGTGGTGCCTCATTGGTTTAATCTTTGCACTATTTTATTAATCAAATTAATTTTTCGGCCGAAAATCAGTTTCCGCCCATTCGAAATAATTTTCCTGATTTTTATTCAAACTCAAATTTGTTTAACACAAGTCATTAATCTTAAAGTCAAACAACCCATAAAATTCAGTGCATTCCTGCTGTTTATCACAGTTTCGAATACTCGCTCGCCTACCGCGCGCGCACACTTAGCCGCACTGCCGCACTAGCTATAACAGCTTTTTGGCTTGCCAAGTGTCAAAGAAATATGATAAATGTTTATAAACTTACTGAATAATCGCCCACAATTAGGGACTGACATTTTTGTCGGAATTTTCATTCAGCCACAGCAAGCAAAGTACGCATTTTTGGTCGCTAGAAATTACCCCCACCTCCCCCCCCGAGAAGCTATTGGCTTGCCGCCTTTTTGTGATACAACACAGCTAGTATTTGCCTGGTAAATTAACATTTTCTACATATGTACAAATTTTTTTTGTTTGCTTTCAAAATTATCTCTTAACGATTTTCCTTTTTCTTAATTTTTCAAAGCAGCAAGTAAGTACATATTTTTTTTCTACTTCATTACTTTACCTCGTCCAAGCAAATGTGCCGCATAGAGTATCTCACGAAAATGCTGATGCGCCTGCTGATGTAATAACGTAAACGATTCAGCCAAATTGGCAGCCATTGCCGCTGCACCACCGAACCCGCCAAGTGCTGCCGTGGCGGGCAACACATTGCTGCTCGCTGCTGGTGGCGGCGCTGGCAGTGTTGCTTGCTGTGTTGATGGCAGTAAAGCGTTTGTCGCCAGCGGGGTGCCTGGCAATGGATACATCGATGGCGTGGTGGCGGCGGCGGCGGCTGCAGCGCTCTTTAGTGCCGTGGAAAGCGCAGTGGCGCTGTTGGGCAACAAACCGCTACCGTTACCGATGCTCGCACTTTTAAGGCCGCCGTGATTGTTGTTGTTGTTGGCCGTTGGTGACAACGCCGAACCGGACAGCGAGGAGAGCGTGTCGCAAGTGCTGCTGCCTGTGCTGCCAACACTGGAGCAACGCTGCTGTTGTTGTTGTTGTTGTTGATGTTGTAGATGCATGTGCTGCTGTTGTAGTTGTGGCGCTGCTGTCTGTTGATGCTGGCATAACGTTTGCGGCGTGCTGTTGTTGTTGAAGCGCAACGATTTTATCAGCTGCGCAGCGGTGGTTTTTATGCAATTCTCCTGCTGTTGTTGGTGTTGCTGCTGCATTTTGAGTAAATCACACAATTCACAATTTTTCATTTTGCCACAGTGTTTGTCTGTGCCGTTGTTATTTTTTGTTTAGGTTTTCGTTTTCGGCTGATTTCTTTGCTTTTAATTTCCACGCTGATTTTATGTTTATTTTTATGGCTTTTTTATAATTTGTTTGCGTTATTTATTTGTTGTGGTTTATGACTTTTGTAACAAAAATATATGTGTATGTGGATGTATTTACATTTAACATTCATTTATATTATTTTTATGCTTTTTTACATAGTATTTATTTTATTGCTTTCAAGTTTTCAACAAGGAAGCATTTCTCTTCAAACTTTGTTTGGGGTTTTGTTCTTTTTTACGACGATAAGGCAACTATTTTTACGTTTTGTTTAACTTTTCATTCATTAACTCAGCACTTTTTAGTATGTGTTTTTTCGGTTATTTTGTATAAATGGATTTCCATTTAGTAGCAGCTGGTGGCTTGTGACACTTTCTATTTTGTAAAAATTTATTGTTTTTAGTTTTTAATAGAAGTTTTGATTTCTGCTTCGGCACTGATATTTGTTTATTTCCTTGATATTTAACATATTCTGCAGATTACAAAATATTTGCTAATTTTGAGTATCAAAAAGATATGAAATTAATATCATTGAAAAATTGCCCATATTTTCGGTACTCAGTGGTATAAATTTATTGATATTTTTTTAAGTTGTAAGTTTATTTAATATTACATACGAGTAATTCGGTTTGGTAATTTTTTTACTTTTAATTATTTATTTTTTATTTTTTATATGCCCATATATTCGGCAATTTAGCAAGATAATTTTTTCCGATAAAATTAAAAAAAATTTTTTTTTAAGTTCTTTATTTATTTAAGGTTTATTAATTTTTTAATCTCATTTTAATTTAAAATAAATTTCAGAAAAGTTTTTAAAATTCATATTTTCTAATTTTTTGTAATTTTTTGCTTTATTCCATAAAAATATTTTTATTTTTACTTATTTTAATGTTATTTCACTTCATTTTGCATTTATTCGTATTTATATTCCGTCACCGCTTCTCCAACTTTCCAGAAAAAGAAAAAAAAATACAAATACCACACATTCAACATGCAGACCATTTGCCGCTTTTCGAAAATTAATCAATGTCTCTCTTACCAAATAATTACAGCGCAAAAATTTTAAAAATCTTAATACCAAAAAAAATACAACGCTGCACTGGCGGCACAAATATTTCTATTAACGCGTTTGAACGGATTTTTTGGCGCCGACACCACTCTCCTTTCAATTTAAGTATTTTATTTATTTTAATTAAACATTTTCCCGTCCCTTTTTTTTTTTGGTTTGAGTGCATTGCTTTGCTGAAATTGGCATAGCAGCCTACATAAGTGCGCGCAATTGAGTAGCAGATAAAAAAATTACGAATGAAGCAAAAAATTAAATAAATTGTGCAATAAAAAATCACTCTGCGCATTAGGCATTTACGTAAAAAATAGTTGTATGTCACAGCGCGCCGCAGGTGACCACAGTGTGACAGCTAATTCTAAGCGGCCGCCACATTGCTGCTGCACATTTTGCAATGACTGTCATATTGGCAGCCACTTTTGACTATTGACTTAAGAATTTAGTGGCATGGCGCTTTTATTGTTGTTGTTGTTCGTTCTCTTCTTGGCTGCCAGTTGGGTGACATTCATGCGATTATTAGCTGAGCTGCTGCCTCCTACTGGCCGACAGTTTGCCAAAATAAATACTAAACAAATGCAAAACAAGTAATTTTCTGCACAGTTGGCAACGCAAACGAGTGCGTGAATTTTTTCATAATTTATTTATGTATATTTTACTAACCTTTAAACATGCACACAGATGCAAATTTTATAGTCCAGTTTTTCTTATTTCTTATTTTCGCACGTTTGTATGATTGTGACTTTTATTTTTATTTTTATTTTATTTTATTTTTTTTACTGAGCAAAAGCATATCGCTTACAGCGCTGAAAACAGCGGGCAGCCGGAAGTTAAGAATTGTGAATGCTTCCTGCTTGGCAGCACTGCCGTTAAGACGGATGTAAAATGGCGTAGAAAGAAAAAGGCACACAAGCGTTGGCTGTGGGAAGCATTGCGAGTTGGCATTAAAGCTGGTCATATTTGCGTAACTTGAACTATTAAGGTTGTGTGATTTTTTATTGAAAGTGTAAAAATAACCTGTTAAGTTAGTAAATAGCAATTGTGAATATGATATAATTTATGCCAAGTGTGAATATGGCATAATCTATAGCAATCAATAATCGACGCTGTTATCGAGCTATCGTCGACTATGACATCGGCACTTAGGGGCACCGAAATTGTGCATATGGAAACTGTGCATTTAGACATTATTTCGGTTTCAACCGAAACTGTGCATGTATGCTTTATTTCGGTTTT